>NC_041391.1:223803140-223817372 GCF_002162155.2 Triticum dicoccoides
AGGCGGTGGGACACGTGGCACGTCACGGTTGGCTGCAGGCGACGGCGGAATGACGTGGCACGTCCTGATTGGCTGCAGCGACATGGCCGGCGGACATGTCCGGCACGGATGGACATGTCCGACGGCGCGGTGGAGAAGGGGCTAGGGTTCATCTGCGCGAAAATTCCAGGAGGGACACATATTTATAGGTAGAGGGAGCTAGGAGAGTCCAAATGAGGAGCGGTTTTCGCCCACACGATCGTGATCGAACGACCGAGAGCATGGAGGGGAGTTAGATGGGTTTTGGGCCACTTTGGAAGGGGTGTTGGGCTGCACACCAAAGAGGCTTTTGTGGTTACCCGGTTAACCGTTGGAGTATCAAACGACCTCCAAATGGCACGAAACTTGACAGGCGGTATACCGGTGCTATACCAAGGCCACTTGACAAGCCTCGGTCCATTCCGAGAACGTTTAACACCCAAACACAATAGGAGACGAAAAGGGGAACGCCGGATGACATAGGAGCGCCGGATTGCAAAACGGACAACGGGGAAAATGCTCGGATGCATGAGACGAACACGTATGCAAAATGAAATGCACATGATGACATGATAAAATGCATATGATGACATGGCAAAGTGCAACACGCAAGCAAATGACATGGCAATGACAGCGAATAACTGGCAGACACCTGGCGCATCGAAACCGGGGCGTTACATATGGCCACTGCGAGGAGCCTGCAAAAGAAGCAACAGCAGCTCAAAGCTGACCAAGATCTACTCACTGACAGATGGACCAAGGTCCTGGCCAACGAGGAATACGGACTCTACCGCCCCGACAAAGAGCACACACGGCACAATTCGCTACCTCAACCTAAGAAGGAGAACCTAAGGCACATACCCCGACACGAGTATACCACCACGGTCCAGGACAATATGCAGGAAACACGAGGCAGCATCCTTAAGCCTCGGCGTAATTGTCATAAACGTCAAGTCAGGGAAGCTGGTGCTGAATTCAGCGGCCCCCAGTCCGGTCAGCGGAAAAAGAACAGCTCAAGCTCATCCGGCCCAAGCAGCATACTCGATCAACCATGTGACATTCATGGTACCCCTAGAAGTGCGGCCAAGCATACCAATAGAGAATGCCGGATCCTCAAAACACACTGGCCGGTCTTGCGCCGGAAACACTGAAAGGTGGTTTCAAACAACGAAAGACCAATCAAACATGGCGAAGCCAAAAGAAGATCATCCACAATACAAAAATACGGCCGATCTTCTCCGATCACATCGACCGTCCGGACAACATCAACCATAGCAATTTTATTGCGCTCACTACCAACCCAATAGTTTGGGGGCTCCATCTCACACGAACCCCCACGGGCATAAAACTTCCAAAAAACATCACCTCAAAGATGCCAGGTGCAAAGGCCAAGTTTTAATTGGCCCACCATACTAATGGTTGTCTTCGGATCACCAAACAAATACCACGCCGAAGAATAAGTCTTCGGCATTGTCGCCTTATACAGTAATTACCACATACTACCGGGATGAACCACGTTGGCTAGACTCAACGGGGTACAACATTAGGCCATTCCCGCGTGACATAGTCACAATTATGGGCAAGGCCGAACCCCACCCTTAGAGCAGAAATCATGCGGCTGCTGGAATAGCGAGCCATGTCTGTTTATCAAATTTTGATTCGGCAGCCAACTACCCGGACACCAACTAAGGAGTCCGAGCTACTTTATGGCATGATAGCTTGGTTCAACCAGGCTCCGATCAGGCACCCGCAGTTCAACCACAGGACATGCAGCTGCCTTTAAGCATTTGTCTTTATAGACTAACTTTGGCATAGAACAGGACTGGCGACGTGGAATCAGCTCGGACGCACAAGGCAGGAGCACATAAGTAAAACCTCCCCCCAAAGGAGGCAGTCTAGATACATTTCAGATTCACACACAGCCTCCTCCAGTTCGGCCATGACAGGTTCCGCCAAAAACACCTCTTTTTATAATCATAAACCATACTCATATGCATAGACATGTCACTCTACTTCAATGCGTAGACTTAAATAACACTTACCGGCCGTCGTTCCTCATTGGTGCCTTTCTGTCATAAACGGCACCCACGCCTCGTGTTATGCCCCACTATGCTAGGGGCTTCATAAGTATTCACGATATGGCAACAAAGTCCGACCACCTTTTCGGTTGCTCGGCACCCCGAACTTATAGCACTATATGCATCAGCTCCGAATCATGTCTTGGGTCATTAGTTGGGTTTGCCTGGCTCCCATGTTTTGGTACCTTACGTTCCGCTCCATCGGCTAAGGTAGCGCTAGGAGAACTACTATGATTGTGTCCCGGTTCTTCCGGACGAGCACCTTAATAGAGAAAGCCGAAAACTGACTGTTATGATACAGCGAGAGCTGGTCAGCTGTTCGAGAGCTTGTAAAATCTTTAAAGATTTATTCCCCATAATGCCATTATAAATGCAAAGTGCGACGGATCGGTCTTCTGATCAGGCGCCGATAGAGCCCCTAGTACGGTCTTCCAAACACCAAGGGCTGCGCCGACCATACTCGAATTCCTATGGCTAAGTGAGAGTGATAAAGCCCTATAGTCTGATTGCCTGGTTCGTGGTGAGGAACACCTCCTTAAAAGGACCCAACAATGGGATAAAGAGTGTTCAGGTATGTCCCGAACACCCTCGTACTTTTTACATGGGGACAGAAGCCGACGACTGGCCAACTCTTAGGATTTATATACACTAAGCAGCCGCAGAGGAAGAACAAACGTTCACATAAACATGCAATAAATAATAAAAGTGCCATTATCCCACATTACAAAGAATGGCACGACTGCCTTCAGGGAAATATAGTGTCTTTGGTACACTGATCCGCCACAAGGCGGGCTCCTTTCAGGACACCCTCATAGTACAACTCGGGCTTGCGATGCTCCTTGCCCTCCGGTGGTCCCTCTGTCATCAGCTTCTCAGCATCAAGCTTCCCCCAGTGCACCTTCGCACGGGCAAACGCCATGCGTGCACCCTCTATGCAGACCGATCGCTTAATGACATCGAGCCGAGCGCAGGCACCAACAATACGCTTCACGAGTCCAAAGTAACTTCTTGGAATTGGCTCCGCGGGCCACATCCGGATAACCAAGTCCTTCATGGCTAGTTTGGCCGCCTGGTGCAGTTCGGCCAGCTGCTTCAGCTGATCGATAAAGGGCACCGGATAATTCGGCGCCAAATATTGCGACCAGAAATGCTTCTCCGCAGACTTCTTCTCCTCAGTCCGGTAGAATTGGGCAGGATCTAATATGCTGCTTGGAAGATCCGCAAACGCCCCTGGAGAAACAAGAATTCAGCTTGTCGCTTAGAGTTCCTCCCATTACTATGCAAAAATGGCCTCGAGTACAAAAGGCCTTACCAGCCGCAACCTTCCGGGCCTCCTGAATGTCCTTCAGAGCACCTCGGGCTTCTTCCCGAGCATCCTCTGTGGCTTGGAGAGCTTGGGCGAGTTCGGATTCTCTCCCTACTAGACTCTGCTCCAAGACCTTGCTTTTCCTCACGGCCTCCTGGAGCTCTCGCTCAGCTTCAATGACCCTGGCCTCGTGCTTCTCACGAAGAGCCTGTTCGGCGGCGGCCTTATTGTCGGCTTCGGCCACAGCCTTCTTTAGTGCCTCAATTTTGGCACTCGCCCCTAGAGCATACAATACGAATATTTTCATCAGGCACAACTTCTAATTCATACTCAACTTAGCAAAAGGATTCGACATACCTTGCTTGTCCTCCAACTACTTCTTCACGCGGCCAAGTTCTTCTTCGGCCCGTTCCAGACGCTGCTTTAGTCCAGACACCTCCGCACTATGAGTGGCGGTCGCCTCTGCAGACGCCTGATTTCAAACAAAGGGATACATGTCATTAACTGAGTCTCCTGCAAAGCGGAAAATTTTGATCCCCTGCCCGGCTTTCTTTTGCCGGACAGTGCATCAGGGGCTACTACTCATATTATGACAATCTCCAAAAGGTTTCTTAAAAACATACCTCAAAGCCCTTTATAAGACTATGGCAGGATTCATTCAGTCCGCTCTCAGCGGACTGAATCTTTTCAGTCACCGCACCCATGAGGGCACGATGTTCATCAACGATAGACGTGCTCTTTAGCGCAGTTGATAGGCCGCCCGGCAGCTCTGCTTGGACAAAGGTTGCTGGCGGAGTAGGCAAGCCTCCCCCCGTCAAAAGTGGCTGCTCGCACGTATCTGCTTTGGCAAGGTGTGCCAGTAAAACCGCCTCGCAACGCGTATCGAGGCAGGCCAAGTAAAACCGGTTCGTGTTGGGTCGGGCCACGATGCAGGAGCACGACATACAAAAATTGCCAGCAGATCAGATTTAGGAAGCGCTATGCTCTCTACGGTGGTATGTGAAGATCATCTTGCAGAACGGACACGATTTAAGTGTTCGATAACTACTTTGGAGTATTCGGAGATGGAACCCGCCTTGCAATGCCGAAGACAAAACTGTGCACCGGACTCATCGTCATTGAAGCCTGGTTCAGGGGCTACTGAGGGAGTCCTGGATTCGGGGGTATCCGGATAACCGGACTATATACTTTGGCCGGACTGTTGGACCGCGGAGATGCAAGACTCAAGACTTCCTCCCGTGTCCGGATGGGACTCTCCTTTGCGTGGAAGACAAGCTTGGCGATCCGGATATTATATTTCCTTCTTTGTAACCGACTCCATGTAAACCCTACCCCTCTCCGGTATCTATATAAACTAGAGAGTTTAGTCCTTAGAGACACAATCATAATCATCATAGGCTAGCTTCTAGGGTTTAGCCTCTACGATCTCGTGGTAGATCAACTCTTGTAACACTCATATCATCAATATCAATCAAGCAGGAAGTAGGGTTTTACCTCCATCGAGAGGGCCCAAACCTGGGTAAAACATCGTGTCCCTGCCCTCCTGTTACCATTAGCCTTAGATGCACAGACCGGGACCCCCTACCCAAGATCCGCCGGTTTTGACACTGACATTGGTGATTTCATTAAGAGTTCCTCTGTGTCGTCGCTGCAAGGCTTGATGGCTCCTTCAATCATCAACAACACGGTCCAGGGTAAGACTTTTCTCCCTAGACAGATCTTCGTGTTCGGCGGCTTCACACTGCGGGCCAATTCACTTGGCCATCTGGAGCAGATCGACAGCCATGCCCCTGGCCACCAAGTCAGGTTTGGAAACCTGAACTACACGGCCGATATCCGCGGAGACTTGATCTTCAACAGATTTGGGCCTGAGCCAGGAGCGCCAGACAGTCATGACGAGCACAGCTTAGACCTGCCGTCTGACAGTACTTGGGATATCGCGCCTGTAGGAGCTCCGGACCTAAATGCATGTAGGACGGGTGGATGGAACCCGCCCCGAAGGCCGCACACCCATCGGTGGTAGAGCCGAGCACTGGCTTCACCCCCAAGGAAGCCTGTGTCACCGGACCCCCGGACTCGTGTCCAGCTGTAGGTTCCAGTCCGCGCACCCCCGAGCCCGCCGAATTTGGATGGGCTCCGATAATGGAGTTTACTGCTGCGGATATCTTCCAGTACTTGCCCTTTGGCGACATGCTGAACTCATTAAAGTATCTCTCTTTGTCAGGAGACTCTTGGCCGAACTATGTACGGCTCAGAGGGGAAGGCGACGAAGAAATCCATTGCCCACCCACCACCCACTTCATAGCCACTGTCGACGATGTATCAGACATGCTTGACTTCGACTCCGATGATACCGACGGTATGGACGTCGGCGCCGGAGACGATTCAGAACCAACAGGGCACTGGACTGCCACCTCATCATATGATATATACATGGTGGATATGCCTAAAGAAGACGACGGCGACAAATCGGAGGATAAAACACCCAGACAAAAGCCAAAACGATGGCGCGGACGCCGCTCCAAGTCCAACAACAGTAAAAATAGTGATAACAGCGCTAGAAAGATGGAGACCCCAGTCAACTCCGAAGGCAACAACGACCATATGGACCCAACAAGGGAGCAGGATGAGCCAGGTCATGCCGAACACAGCTCGGAGCAGACGTCCGATCACAATGATCCCGAGGGACGAACTCATCAAACCGCCCCGGGACAAGAGCACAGTCCGGACGACGATGCATTCATCATCCCGGAAACACGCCTGGAACGAGATAACCTCCATAGAAGGCTTATGGCCACTGCGAGAAGTCTAAAGAAGCAGAAGCAAAGGCTTAAGGCCAAACAGGAAAAGCTCAATCGCAGATGGAATAAAGTGCTAGACACTGAAGAAAAGTACGACGACGATCGCCAAACAAAGAGCTATCCAAAGCGCAAGCTGCTACCAGAATTTGACGATGAGGTCGTTCCACCAAAGAGCAATACAGACAGTAGGCCGAACCAATCACTTCGTAACCGCAATAGAACAACTACTGACGCCGCATGCGATTTACATGAGCTCCTAGATAAAAAGGCCGGCGCGAACATGTCCGTCTATGGACCTAGAGGACACGCCCCGGCGCAGGACTATGATCACAAAAATGATCAGACTGATCGGATACCAGTTCGGACTCAGCACCGGACACAACAACAGCCAAAGGCAAGCCACAAAACGTCCAGATAGAGAGGGGCTGCTCACCCTCTGTGCTTCACCGAAGAGGTACTGGACCACAAATTTCCACAAGGTTTTAAACCTGTGAACATAGAGGCATATGACAGAACAACGGACCCCGGGGTCTGGATTGAGGATTTTATCCTGCATATCCACATGGCTCGTGGGGATGACCTCCACGCCATCAAATACCTTCCCCTCAAATTGAAGGGACCAGCTCGACACTGGTTGAAAAGCCTCCCCGAAAATTCAATCGGAAGTTGGGAAGAACTCGAGGATGCTTTCAGGGCCAATTTTCAAGGGACCTATGTCCGACCTCCGGACGCAGACGATTTAAGTCACATAATTCAACAGCCCGGAGAGTCCGCCCGCAAGCTTTGGAACAGATTCCTCACTAAGAAGAATCAAATTGTCGACTGTCCGGATGTCGAAGCCCTAGCGGCTTTCAAGCACAGTATCCGAGACGAGTGGCTCGCCAGACACCTCGGCCAAGAAAAGCCAAGGACAATGGCGGCCTCAACAAGCCTTATTACCCGCTTTTGCGCAGGCGAAGATAGCTGGTTGGCCCATAAAGGCACCAGCGACCCAAGTACATCCGAAATCAGGGATGGCAATGGGAAGGCACGGTGCAATAACAACAAACGTCAAAACAAGGAAGAAAGTCCGGACAACACAACTGTCAACGCCGGATTCAGGGGCTCTCGACCCGGTCAACAAAAGAAGCCATTTAAAGGCAGCAAAGAGGGACCGTCCGGCCTGAACAAAGTCCTGGACAGACTATGCCAAATTCATGGCACCCCCGAAAAACCTGCGAACCACACTCACAGAGAATGTTGGGTCTTCCAGCAGGCCGGCAAATTAAATGACGAACACAAGGAGAGAGAAACACCAAGTGAAGACGAAGATGAGCCTCGCCAGCCGAACACTGGGGGACAAAAAAAATTCCCCCCAGAGGTAAAAACGGTAAACATGATCCACGCGAGAAGGCGCGAATGCACGCTTAGAGACGCATACGCTATAGAGCCCGTCGCACCCAAACTTAACCACTGGTCGGCTTGCCCGATCACTTTCGATCACAGGGACTGCCCGACCAGTATTCGGCACGGAGGATCAGATGCCTTGGTGCTCAACCGAATAATAGACGGATACCATCTTACTCACGTCCTCATGGATGGCGGCAGCAGTCTTAATCTAATATACCAGGACACTGTCTGCAGGATGGGGATAGACCCATCCAGAATCAACCTAAGTAACACCACCTTTGAAAGGGTGATACCAGGCGTTGAAGCCTACGACAGGGGCTCCCTCATACTGGAGGTAACATTCGGTTCCCGAGGCAACTCCAAAAGCGAAGCACTACTCTTCACCATCGCCCCCCTCCAAAGCAGCTATCATGCATTGCTTGGGAGAGCGGCCTTCGCCCGCTTCAACGCAGTACCGCATTATGCATACCTTAAACTCAAAATGCCCGGTCCACGTGGCGTCATCATCGTTAACGGAAACACAGAGCGTTCTTTACGCATGGAGGGATACGGGAAGGCTCCAGCAGCCGGACTCTAAGCGGCCTCTAATACCAAAAAGCATGATTGGTCGTTAAGACCACAGACACGGTTAGACGAGTCCGGCAGCCCAGATCAACCTGATCTATGCACCACATGTAATACCATAGAGGACACCAGGGGCTATAGATAATTAATAAAGCCCAATTCTCAGCCTGGCCTTATTAACAGGCCAATGTCTTACACTTTTACTATCCATTAGTGATAGCCAACTTTTCGCACGCTTACTTCATACTCTTCTACATGAGTTTTTCTTTTTAGAGACACCATTCGTGCGACACCCTCCTAGGACACGGCACAACGGGGACAAAGGCGCAGACGTGCAGCAGGGCCCCACTCAAAGATTTCTCTTTAGATTAAGCCCCTGTGTAAACCTTCTTTATTGTCTCTTGTTGCTTACACATCCCATGGGTATTACACCCACAGAGGATACTGCCGTTATTGGCATTTCGCCACAACAGACTAATCCACGTACCTGGGAATATGGGGTTCATAATAAAGGGCATTACTCAGCCCAGAAAACGTTATAAAGTCCGAATACCTACGGGAGTGTTCGGCGTCGCGAGTTTGGCCTTATATGCATCTGCTCCGAATCATGTCTTTGGTCAAATGTTGGGTTTGCCCGGCTGCTGGGTTCGCCGCCTTACGTTCCGTTCTTATCGGCTAAGGCGGCCAAAGGAGAAAGCCGAAAACTGACTGTCATGATATACCGAGAGACTGTTGAACCACTTGAAGACTTATCGAAATCTCTAGGATTCCTCCGCATTGACGAAGGACCGTTTCCCGGTCATGTACACACGCGCCCGTATACGGATGCATGCAAAGGTACCAGGGGCTACATAGTAGCCCCACCGTCAAACTCCTATGGCTAAGTGAAAGTGTTACAGCTATATAGTCTGGTTGCCTAGTTCGACGTGCGATCACCTCCTTAATGGACCAAGACATTGGATCAAGTGTGATTACGCATATTTTCCACGAACACCCCCGGATTGTATGTGTGGGGGCTGAAGCCAACGACTGCTAACTTTCAGATTACACATATACATAAAAACGGCCGCACAGGAGGCCCAACAATACTTTCGGGCAAAAACTATAAATATAGCCTCCATAATCAAAATAACATTGTTTTACAATTTGTCACTCGAACATGACATTCTTCGAGCACTGAGCCTCTATTAAGCGAGCACCTTCTACTACTTGCCCCAAGATGTGCTCGGCCGGATCCTGGCCACCCGCCGGATTCTGGGTCGCAACGATGGTGGCCTCCATAACTGTCCAGTATGCTTTAACACGGGCAAGAGCCATCCGTGCACCCTCTATGCACGCTGACCTCTTCATGGCATCGATCCGCGCTACGGCACCAAGGAATTGTTGCACCAAACCAAAATAACTGTCCGGCTTAGGCCCCTTTGGCCATAGATGGTCTATTACAGACCGCATTGCAAGACCGGACAGCCTGTGGAGCTCGGCCACAACAGCCATCTTCTCACTTGTCGGCGTTCTGGGAACGGGGGTCCCTAGGCTTGCCTGCCTGCGGCCTGCGGCGTGGCTCAAAGGGGGGCCCAGCACGGCCCATCTTCATCAACACGAGCTCAAGACCCTCGCGAGGGGCCAAGCCTCGCGGGGGGAACGACGGGGAGCTTCCTCAAGTGCGGCCTCATCAGGCTGGTTTACGAGGAGGCGGAGAGATCAAGGCGGGGTACCTCACGAGGTACCCATGACGCAAGCCATGACGACCAAGGGCGCCAGGCGGGCGCCAGCCCGCGCAGTGTCCTCCTTTCCTCTTTGGTGCAAAGGGAGCAGGCGCAGGCGAGAGCATCAAGCAAAGGCACCCATTTCGGTGCAACGAGACCAAGACCAGCCTAACGGCAGGATGGAGGTCATCATGGAGCCCAAGCCAACGTCACCACCAGAGCCTTTGATAGGCGAGGACCAACTTTAGTCAAGATAAGTGTACCAGATGTTCCCCTTCAAAATGGCCAATTGTTGGCGCCCTTCCCGCTCAATATTTGGGAAGAGGCCCAGGGCCTTTGCCTATAAATAGGACTAGCCACTCCTGGGGTAGGGAGATTTGGGGGGAGAGAAGATCTTGATCAGCATCTAGAGAGCAACCAGTAGAGAGAGCGACCGAACTCCTCCTAGCAGTTCATCGCACCAGTCAAGAACAGACCCTCGCGAGGCTGTTCTCCCTTGTATTGTTCATCATCAGCCCAAGAGGCAATCCACCACAACACACACTGGAGTAGAGTATTACACCGCAATCGTGGCGTGAACCAGTATAAACTCTGTGTCTCTTGTGTTGTTCTTTCCGTAGTTTAGATCCTAGCGAGTCAGCGAGAAGCAGGTAGGTAGAGGGAAAAATCTCCGCACGCACCCCAGTGTTCGAACCTTAAGGGTCTGCCGGAACCTGAAATCCGACATTTGGCGTGCCAGGTAGGGGTGCGCCGGAATTCGTCTTCCGTTGCCCTATTCTTCTCCGACCATCGCATCCATGTCTGACGCTCATCGGGCCCACGCCGAGCGCCGAGCCGCTCTCGCTTCCTGTGTCGCCCAGACGGCTCCCGTCGGCGGGCGCCCTCGTCGCTCCCCGTCACCCGCCATCAACGCCGCCACCGGCCCGGCGGGGAACAAGCAGCAAGCATCATCCCAGCATCCCTCCATGAGGCAAGATGGCCGCACTGCTACCCCCTCGTTCACCCCAGCGGGTTCTTCATCTCGCGCGTTCCGCGCACCCATGGAGGCTCGAGCCACACTCATCGCGGCAAACGAGCTCATGCGCTACCTTCCCATCGACGATGTCTACGAAGAATGGCTCGACCGCGTCGCCGAGCTTGTCCGTGCCGCAGGGGGCTCTCCTGCGTCGTCCGTCCCACTGCACCGCACCCCGCCCTACGCGGGCGATGAAGCTCCGGGGGCGCCCCAGCCGCCTCCTCCTCAAGAAGGCGCCCTGGCCCCAAGGCGTTTAGCCCCTCGGTGGAACCCGCTCCGTCAGGCACCAGAGCGGCAAGAGCAGAGCTGCCAAGAAGTCCCTCGCCCGCAAGAAGCTGCCCGAGTGCTCCCTGCTCCGGCTCGTCGCGACCACGCTCCCGCTCCCGTGCGTCAAGACCCCGCGCTGCTCCCAGCTGCAGCGCGTGGGGACCTGCAAGACCAAGCTCTTCATCACCCAAGGCCTTCCGTAGCCACAGCAGGCTGTCGTGCCTTCACCACCGAGCTGCGCAACGTTGCATGGCCCGGCAAGTTCAAGCCAGACCTGCCTCCTCGCTACGATGGCACGGCCGACCCCACCGAGTTCCTCCAGCTCTATGAGCTGGGCATCGAAGCCGCCAACGGAGATGAGAAGGTCATGGCGAACTGGTTTCCCATGGCGCTCAAGTACGGGGCCCGCACCTGGCTCCTCAACTTGGCCCCCGGCACGATCTCCTCCAGGGACGAGATGTGCACCTGCTTCATCGCCAACTTCCAAGGTACTCGCGACCGGCCACCCGCCGTGAGCGACATGCGCCGCATCAAGCAGCAGCCAGGGGAGACCCTGCAGAAGTACATCCAGCGCTTCAACAACGCACGACTCAAGATTCCCAAGGTGAACGAGGAGGCCATCATCTCGGCCTTCTCCGATGGCGTGCGCGACGTCAAGATGAAGGAGGAGCTGGCGATGCATGAAGAACTGTGCACCTCTCTGGAGTTGTTCAACCTGGCGACCAAGTGCGCTAGGGCTGAGGAAGGGCGCCTCTCCCTCCTCGAGCTGCCTGACGCAGATCCAGAAGAGAAGAAACCCAAGGCCAAGGATGTGAAGCGCAAGGGGGCTGCCGTGCTCGCGGCAGAACCAGACACCAAGCAGGGCAGAGATCTGCCCGAATCTTCCAAAGGCAGTCGGTACTGTGTGTACCACGACCTCCACACCCACAACACCAACGAATGTCAAGAGCTCGGAGCCGTGCGAGAAGGAAGGATCGGCTGACGCCCCAACTGCAGCGACCGGGGCTACGGCCGAGGAGGAGGAAGGAACGCGGGACGCTGGGAAGACCGCGGCCCTCGCCAAGGGTGGCGTGACCAACCTCGCGAGGACCGCTAGCAGGACCCGCCTTGCGAGGGAAGCTGGAGGGATCAGCCTCGCGAGGATCGCCCGCAAGGCAACGCAGGCCTCCCTCCGCTGCCGCCGCTGCCAAGAAGAAACGAGGACCGCCATCAGGACGAGGGGGCTGGGGGCTTCCAGGAGCCACGTGTGATTGCCTGCATCCTGGGCAGAGCTCAAGCCCCAGCCTCTCAACGCATCTTCAAGCAGTTCGCCGGCGAAGTAAATGCAGTCCTCCCCAAGCTCGAGGCCACGCGCCCTCTCAGGTGGTCGGCGTGCGCCATCACGTTCAGCTCAGCGGATCAGCTCAAGTGCGCGGCCACAGACGGAGTCCTCCCGATGCTCTGTTCCCCAATCATCAGCAACGTGCTAGTCACCAGGACCCTCATCGATGGCGGGGTAGGCCTCAACGTCCTGTCCGTGGAAACATTCAACAATCTTCAAGTGCCCTACAATCAGCTTCAGCCAACCAAGCCTTTCTCCGGAGTCACCGACGGCTCCACGGTCCCGATTGGGCAGGTTCACCTCCCTGTCACCTTCGGGACACGTGACAACTACCGCACAGAGCTCATCGACTTCGACGTCGCCCACATTCGCCTACCGTATAACGTCATCCTCGGGTACCCAACGCTGGCGAAGTTTATGGCCGTGACTCACCATGGCTACAACATCCTCAAGATGCCAGGAAGTGGTGGAGTCATCATGGTGCCCTGCGAAGAGAAAGACGCGGTGTGCTCCCTGGAGCGAGCCTTTCAGGCCGCATCACTGGAAGACCCGGACCACGGAAGCAGGAGGCTTCCCGAGACCACCCCCAAGAAGAAGAAGACATCATCCGGCCCGGTCCCTCGGGAGGCAGGTCCCTCAGGGCCCGCGCCTGCCTAGGGGGAACCTCCTTCTATCGCATAGGAAAGCGCGCCCGGCGCCCTCCTCAGGCAAGGCTCGGGGGCTCTCCCGTGGAGGGCCACCGACCTTGCCAAGATCACGAGGGAGGCGCTTGGGCACCACTTGGAGGCGTGTTTCGAAGCATGTTTCCCTCAAGAAGGAGCAAGGCAAGGAGGGCCAAACCCTCAGGAGTTTGTCAGTAAGGCCATTCAGGAGCTACAGGAGTCAAGGATCATGAGTGGCAGCCGCCGCTTACCCGCCGCGGCTCCCCATCCAGGAGAGGATGGTGGGCTGCGCGTCTGCATTGACATCCCAGGGCTCAACTGAGCCGCCTCTCAGGAGCACCTCTGGCCCTCGCGAGTGGGGCACTGTGAAGGTCCCCCACAGTTACGTTCGCATGCCTTACGGCTTGCCGAACGTGGCTGCGGGGCGCCAGTGCCTCATGAGGAGCATCCTGGAGGCTCAGGAGGCCAGGCACTCTGCAGTCCTGGCGGAGATGGAGATGGTTCGGGAAGAGCCACCAGCGCCCCCGGAGCCTCCTGAGGCTCCTGGGCCTGGGGGCTCGTGAAGATCGACTCCCGCAGCCTGCTACGTCTGCTACTTCAACACCCCTTCGTCGTCAACACTATCAGGTACATCTTTCAAGTTTCATTTCCAGCTGGGAGTGCCCTCAGGGCAGCATCATTCCCAGGCCGCATGGGTCCGTCCCTGCGGCGTGTATCCCTTTTGCTCGTGTTTTTAGCTTACTTCGTTGGGGGCGCCCCTCGGGCTGCATCATCCCCAAGTCGCTCGAGTCAGACCCAGCGGCGTGTACCTCTCTTGCGTTTATTTTCAGGCTATGCATTAGACCCATCATGCTTGTTATTTGGTGCCTGTCCGTGGCACCTCTTCTCCCTTGATGTTGGAAGCTTGCGCGTTAAAGGGGGAGTGCCTAAGCATCGCGACTCAGGGCTCCTACCAGCTCTCCAGCCCTCACCCTCTGGCTTTGCCCACGGCATCGCACCCCGGCAAACCAGCGACGGCTGAGACCAGCTCGAGGGCCGGGACCCGAGGACGTAGAGCGCCGACATCTAACCAAGCTTGCGCGTTAAAGGGGGGGTGCCTGAGCAT
>NC_041391.1:223817666-223821892 GCF_002162155.2 Triticum dicoccoides
CCGGCTCTCCAGCCCTCACTCTCTGGCTTTGCCCACGGCATCGCGCGCCGGCAAACCAGCGACGGCTAAGACCAGCTCGAGGGCCGGGAACCAAGGACGTAGAGCACCGACATCTAACCAAGCTTGCGCGTTAAAGGGGGTAGGTGCCTGAGCATCGCGACTCAGGGCTCCTACCGGCTCTCTAGCCCTCACCCTCTGGCTTTGCCCACAGCATCGCGCCCCGGCAAACCAGCGACGGCTGAGACCAGCTCGAGGGCCGGGACCCGAGGACGTAGAGCATCGACATCTGGCCAAATTTGCAGGAGCACATCACAGGTTAAGGCCTAGTGCCAGGCGCAACCCGCCTTGAGGTAGGGCCCCGTGAGTCCCGCGCTGGCTCACGGGTGCCCAGATACACCTCCTCATGCCATATCGTGTCGTCCACGTGTTAGGGTGGGGTTGTATACGCCTCGGGGGCTCCTCCCGGAGGGGAGCCCCCTCCCACGTACCAGTGGAAGCACCATGATCCGCGCTGGCTGACGACACTGCCGAGGAGCGGCTATGCCCGTACACATACGGAAGCGCTATGCTCCACGCTCGTGATAAACAACTGAGGGTGGCCCTTGGCCGCATCAACCTCAGGGAGCCCAGAGCTCAGTGTCTGGCCTCATCGCAACGCCTCCCCTCGGGAGTGCCGCGCGAGGGGGCTGGGCACGAGGGCTGCGCCTGGGTCACACCCAGACGTACGCCACCTAGCCAGGCCCCTCGGGCCTGGTTCATCGCACATCTCTCCCCGAGCGGAGCCAAGGTACGAAGGCCATTTGAGCGTCAAGGGGGACTCCTGAGCACCGCAACTCAGGAGCCTAACTGGTCACGTAGCCCCTCACTCCTTAGTTCTGAAAGGCTAACGGCGGTTGAGGTATGCGCGGGGCCGGGCTCTGCAGACGTAGAATGGTAGATTCACCCACACATCTCACCTCCCGACTTGCTGTTCGTGCGCCAAGGGGGACTCCTAAGCATCGCGACTCAGGAGCCTAACTTGTCACGTAGCCCCTCACTCCTTGGTCCCGTCCTGGTTTCCGGTCGGGGCTAACGGCGGCTGAGGTATGCGCGGGGCCGGGCCCTGCCGGCGTAGAACATAAGCAAGTAGGGAAAGCACAAATTTCAAGGAATTCAAAAGCAAATATTACAGTCCATACTGTTATCACAATACCAAACGCAAGTTTAAATGCCTCCCCGAGGCATGATGCATGTTGCAGGAATTAAAAGCAGGACAGGAGCCACAACGGAGTCACTTGTCGACGGTGGAGCTACGCGGAGCGGGTTCGCCTCGTGAAGCCGCAGGACCGGCAGCGCCTCGCTTCGACCTGGTGCTGAAGGCTAGAACTTCCCCAGCAGTGCCTCCGCGCGACCCTTCACGGCCTCAGCAGTGGCAGTGGCAAGCTCGCCGCTCACTGGCTCCAGCAGGCTGTCGAGGTCGATGTTGGGGTCGCGGAGGTAGACGTGGGTAAGGACCCGTGTCAGCGCTGCAGAAGACAGGACGCGCGCCTCAGCCTCAGCCGTAGCGCCAAGGCCAAGGGCGACATATTCAAGAGCACGGACCATGAAGGGGAGCAGCTTGGTGGGGCCATCCTCGGTGCCGGCCAGTGGGCTTTCCAGGCCGCTGTCATAGAGCGACTTCAGCAAGCCGCGAACCATCACCTCCGTCTCCGCGAAGGCCTCGCGGTCCTCAGCAAGGACCCGAGCCTTGCCGTCCAGTTCGGCCTTCCACGCCTCCAACTCCTGCTCCAGCGCGCCTAGGCGATCACGGCGCTTGTTAAGCTTGGCGTCCCGGTCCTTGATGGCTGCCTCGCGAGCCTTCAGGCCTTCTTCCTTCTCTTGCCGGATACGGACCTCCTCAGCAAGCTGGTCCTTCAGGCCCTGCAGTTCGCCCTCCAGCACCTTGCAGCGACCTTGGGCATCAGCCGCCTCTCCCAAGGTGGCGTCTCAAGCGGCCTTCGCCCCGAGGACGGCCTGCTTCTCCTCGTCGCAGGCCGTTGAGGCCTGAACCAGCACTGCTCGAATCGAAGCGTCAGAGCGAATCCAGCCAGAAGCCAGCTCCAAGCGCCCGGCCACCAGGCAAGGGTCGGCGCCCAGAAGATCCTGCCGCAGACAGTCCAGTTCGGCAGCAGCACAATCCAGAACAGTAGGAGGAGTCGGGGAAACAGCAGCCGGTGGAGTAGGAGGAGAAGACGGCAGCGTGAGCACCGTATCATGAGGTGGAGCCTGCTGCGCCCCAACGGCTGTGGTGGTGGCATCAGGCAAGGGCACCTCGGGAGTCGCTTGGGCCGAGGGGGCTGAGCTCGCCCCAGCCGGCTCAGCCAGGTCTCGCGAGGACGCCCGGGCAGGAGAGGCCCGTGTATCACGGTCACCTTCTTTCGCGGGCAGAGGCGTTGCCCCGGATGGAACCTCAGGAGCTCCCTTTGACTTCTTTGCCGCGGGCGCCAGCCTAGCCGGGAGATACGAACATCAAGCCTCAGCAACAGAACAAGAAATAAGACAGGAATCAAGCACTTACAGGTCGTCGCTCGCGAGCTCGGGCAGCCTCCGGCCGTACTTAAAGCCCGAGAGCCGGCTGCAAGGATCAGCCTCAAGGAGCTCGGGAGCAGGAGGCGCGTCCGTGGATCGCCTCGGGGCCGGGGCAGACCCGCGGGGGATCAGCCCGGTCCTGTCCTTCTTGGGATCGGGGGCATGCTCCCGCCGCCCAGCACGTCATCACCCTCGTTGTCATCACTCAGAGAGAGGCGGAGAGCGCAGGACCTGCGCCAAGGGGGGGGCTCGACTCTCCGTCGGTCGCCTCTGAGTCAGGCCCTTTTTCCCGCTCCCCTTCTTCCTTCTCTTCGCTAGAGTCGCCGGAGGACACGTCCACTGGGTCCTCGGGAGCCTCCGCGGGCACGGGCCCGTCCCCGTTGAAGACAGGCATGGACTCCACTACCTGCTCCTAGTTGTCGCGAAGGAACAGGGACGTAGGAGCGCCCTCCAACCTCGCCACGTCGCCCCCGACCAAGGATTGGAGGATCGCAGCCAGATCCTCGTCGGCCAAGACCATGGGGCTCGGGCGGGGCCTCCACATCGGCAGGGAGTGCTGGCGAAGTGGAGCCATCTAGTGCTCCAGGAATTCCCTCAACAGCGATGCGCCGGTCAGCTTCACCGCCGCCATGCTGGCCGGCCTCAGATCCGTGTCCATCTTCTCCAACACCGGCTTCGCACGGGGGTCCACGAGCTCCATTTGAGACCAATCTTCGGAGCTCGTGGGGTGACCCGTGGGCAAGGCCAGCCGATGGTGGATGCGCCCAGCATCTACCAAGACCCACTTGCTCCTGAAGCCCTCAATCCTCTTCCCGGGGTTCGAAATGGCAATGGAGCTACCGTACACGAAAAAACTCGCGCACGCAGAGACGGGACCACGAGAGGTCCGGAGGGAGAAGTAGTGGCGTAGCAAGGCCACTGAGGGCTTCACCCCAACGTGAGCCTCGCAATAATAGGCGAAGATTGCCAGGAGAAGGACAGAGTTGGGGTGGAGATGCAGAGCTTGCAGCTTGTAATGGCGGAGGACGGAGAAGAAGAACTCGAAGAAGGGAGGTACCAGACCGACAGTAATGGTGCTTACAAAGAGCAGATAGAAGGTGCTCCCTTGGCCCTCGGGAAGGGCAGAGCCGGCCTTCAACGCCTTCGCCCCGTCGATGCCCTACGCTGCCACCATCTGGCGCACCCGGGCAAGGCTCGCCTCCGACACGTTCGGTGAGTCCAAGGCGGACGAATAACAATCTCCGGTCGGGGCCTGGCGAGGCGTCATGTCTTACTAGGGCGCGCGGACAGAGTAGATCTGAAGATTTCGGAGGCAGGAAGGGGAGGCGCAAGAAAGAGGATCTGAGCAGCAACCGGAGAGAGCAAAGGAGGCAAAGCCTAGACATATGCCGCTCCTTTATCAACTCGCGCGGTTGCTAAGGCGCCCACGTCCAATCAACCGCCACGCGGCGCCCAAGGTCGCAGGCTGTTAGGGCCCGCAGCGCTTCCCACTTTCCCTTTCGCCTCTCTGCTCGGCCAAGTCCGGGCACACCTTGGGCCCGGGGGCTACTGTCGGCGTTCTGGGAACGGGGGTCCCTAGACTTGCCTGCCTGCGGCCTGCGGCGTGGCTCAAAGGGGGGCCCGGCACGGCCCATCTTCATCAACACGAGCTCAAGACCCTCGCGAGGGGCCAAGCCTCA
>NC_041391.1:223822168-223845076 GCF_002162155.2 Triticum dicoccoides
GGCTCGCGAGGAGGCGGAGAGATCAAGGTGGGGTACCTCACGAGGTACCCATGACACAAGCCATGATGACCAAGGGCGCCAGGCGGGCGCCAGCCCGCGCAGTGTCCTCCTTTCCTCTTTGGTGTAAAGGGAGCAAGCGCAGGCGAGAGCATCAAGCAAAGGCACCCATTTCGGTGCAACGAGACAAAGACCAGCCTAACGGCAGGATGGAGGTCATCGTGGAGCCCAAGCCGGCGTCACCACCAGAGCCTTTGACAGGCGAGGACCAACTTTAGTCAGGATAAGTGTACCAGATATTCCCCTTCAAAATGGCCAATTGTTGGTGCCCTTCCCGCTCAATATTTGGGAAGAGGCCCAGGGCCTTTGCCTATAAATAGGACTAGCCACCCTCGGGGTAGGGAGATCTGGGGGGGAGAGACGATCTTGATCAGCATCTAGAGAGCAACCAGTAGAGAGAGAGACCGAACTCCTCCTAGCAGTTCATCGCACCAGTCAAGAACAGACCCTCGTGAGGCTGTTCTCCCTTGTATTGTTCATCATCAGCCCAAGAGGCAATCCACCACACCACACACTGGAGTAGTGTATTACACCACAATGGTGGCCTGAACCAGTATAAACTCTGTGTCTCTTGTGTTGTTCTTTCCGTAGTTTAGATCCTAGCGAGTCGGCGAGAAGCAGGTAGGTAGAGGGCAAAATCTCCGCGCGCACCCCAGTGTTCGAACCTTAAGGGTCTGCCAGAACCCAAAATCCGACATCACTCAAAGGCAATGTGCGCGTTGGAGCGCTGAACTGCGACCAGAACAGCTTTTCCACTTCATCATCTTTTTGATCCTCAAAAAACTTGGCTACATCAGCCGCACTCTTTGCCAAATCCGCATAGGCATCTGCAGGACTACAGCGTCGATCCAGAGGAGCGTACTTCAGATCTAAAAACTTCATTCGCAACAAATAGGGGTTTCCAGCCGCGATCTCTCCGGCCTGTCGAAGCTCCTGGCGCGCATCCCTAATGTCGGAACGCGTCTCCTTGGCCGCATCAAGGGCCTTCTTCAGGTTAGCCTTATTCGCATGATATTCTGTTTCAAGAAGCTCATACCGGTTGGAGGCATTTTCTAGCTCCACAGCCATTTCGGCTATTTTGTCTTCGCTCCGGCAATGAGCAGCCTGTTCGGCTCTCAACTCTTCGGCCGCCTTTAGGGTAGCCGCATTGCTAGCCCGGGCCTGTTCCTTGGCTAGGGTAAGTTCCGCCCTCAGGGCTTCCACGGCAGCAGCACCGTCTGCAGTCGAAGCATATAAAATTAGCATTATGCTCCTCTCAGTTTTTCCTTAAAAAATAATAAGGAAAGCAGAGCACATACCTTGTGACTCGTTAAGCCGCTCGCTCACCAGTGTGATATCGGCATCAATAGCTCCAATCTGCCTCCTTAGTTCGGCAACTTCAACGGACGGGTCGGCTGCCGGATCCTTAGACACATGCGCATAAATACAGCGCGATCATTAGTTAAACAATATGATCCTCCGATTGCCGCCTAGGGCGGGCAACCAGAGTCTCAGGGGCTACTATCCAAATGGAGCACACCTAGCGTGTGCGTCACAGCCAAAAATTATGTATTTTTCATTACATACCTCAAAGCCTCTGAGCAGGCTCGTAAAGGCTTCATTCAACCCGCTTGTGGCAGACGAAATCTTCTCGAGCACCATGCTCATTAATGAATAGTGCTCCTCCGAGAGAGCAGCTCGCTCCAGAAGGCCCGTCAGTATGTCCGGCCGGGCGCCGAACTATGCCAGACCCTTCTTATCACCCCCCGTGGGAGCCAAATGCTCCGGGCTCAGGGCGGCCGAAGTATTAGCTTCTGGCTTTGGCAGATCTAGACTCCTCTATGACGACACCTCGGGGTCGCCAGCCTCATGAGGCGAAGAGGTTGGTGGGGTCTCACTCGCCATCATCTCCGGAAGGAGATCCCCCGAAGACGAACTCTGTCGAGAAGAGCTGCTAGCCGGACTACAAAGAATGGATCCTGGTTATTGTTCTCGGAGAAGGAAGCAGTACCTTCGTATTTACGATTAACTTACAGCTTGGCTAAGGGCTGGCCCGTTGGCGGGCATGGCGCGGTGAGGACGCCCTTCGGGGCAGGGCTCCCTGGTGAAGCTTTCTTCCCTTGTCCGGGCACCTCCGTCTCCAAGTCTTCGGAGGCGGCCCTTTTCCTCCCGCGAGGGGAGGAGGCCTTAGGTTCCCCTCCCCGACTATCCTCCTTTGGGGAGGTAGCAATTCCCCCGGTTTGGATGCGCAATGTGTGAAGTTCTGCTTCTCTGTTCTTCCCTTCTTCTTTCCCTGAGGGCACTTTACTTAGCACACGGCCAAGCATCTTGGCTATGGTGGGACTTGGCGAGCCTTCGGGAAGTGGCGTTGGACACCTGATTATCTCCGCCTTGCTGAGCCACTCCTGGCCACGGAGGATTTTCAGAATAATAACTATGATAAAAATAGATGAAGTGTTCGGTTTCTCGGTTACTTACTTTGGTATCTGGGCGATTGCAGCTAGGCCCACGTCATCGGTGGTATCCGGACACCTTACTTGTGGTCCGAAGAATAATTTACACATCCCTTCGAGCGTCAGGCCGAAGAAGTGCAGAATAGTCCGTAGACCTTCCGGATTGAACTCCCACATCTGGAGAGGCCGACGTTTGCACGGCAACATCCGTCGGATTAGCATTACCTGAATTATGCTGACAAGGCTAATATCCCGCTCAAGAAGCTCCCAGATACGACTCTGTAGTATTGGTACATTGCTAGCAGGCCCCCAATCCCGTCCTATATTGGTCCATGACACCAGTTGAGAAGGAGGACACGAACGGAAGTCTGGGAGCCGTGACGTAAAACCACCTCCGCTGCCATAGATTGGACACCTCTGGGAAGGAGCACTCTGGCCATGGGGCGTCGGAATTCCTGCTTATTATAGCACCTCTGCACTCCGCGTGTCGCCCTTCAATCATCTTCGGCTTCACATTGAAGGTCTTGAGCCATAAGCCGAAGTGTGGAGTGACGTGGAGAAAAGCTTCAC
Organism: Triticum dicoccoides; assembly: GCF_002162155.2. NCBI lineage: Eukaryota > Viridiplantae > Streptophyta > Magnoliopsida > Poales > Poaceae > Triticum > Triticum dicoccoides. The sequence continues at coordinate 223,825,228 of NC_041391.1, forward strand.
ACACAACGATGAACGACGAGATATGGAGGATAGCATCCGGGGCTAGATCATGAAAATCTAACCCGTAATAGAACATGAGCCCTCTCACAAAAGGATCAAGGGTGAAGCCCAAGCCGCGAAGGAAGTGGAAAACAAATACGACGCTCTCGTTGGGCTCGGGAGTAGGGATAACCTGCCCTGGAGCAGGAAGCCTGTGCTTGATGTCGGCGGTCAGGTATCCGACCTCCCTAAGCTTCGCAATGTCCTCCTCTGTGACCGATGAGGCCACCCACTGGCCTTGAGGGTTGGATCCGGACATGGTTGAGGATTCGAGGTGCTTGAGCTTGGGTTTCGGGTGTTGGAACTCGAGATGCGAAAAGGCGCAAGGGTGGTGGAAAAAAGGGATAGGCCTCGACCCCTTTATAAAGGGGGTGAATATCAAGCGTCCTCAGTGTAACCGCTCGGGACTTACCCAAAAACACAGAGATGTCATGGGGACGCATGCGCCTATATTAATGGAAGATCCCACGATAAGGGGAGCATGATCTCTACTTTGGCAAGGTGTGCCAGTAAAACCGCCTCGCAACATGTATCGAGGCAGGCCAAGTAAAACCGGTTCGTGTTGGGCCGGGCCACGATGCAGGAGCACGACGTACAAAAATTGCCAGCAGATCAGATTTTGGAAGCGCTATGCTCTCTACGGTGGTATGTGAAGACCATCTTGCAGAACCGGACACGGTTGAAGTGTTCGATAACTACTTTGGAGTATTCGGATAGGGAACCCGCCTTGCAATGCCAAAGAAAAATTGCGCGCCAGACTCATCGTCATTGAAGCCTGGTTTAGGGGCTACTGAGGGAGTCCTCGATTCGGGGGTATCTGGACAGCCGGACTATATACTTTGGCCGGACTGTTGGACCGCGGAGATGCAAGACTCAAGACTTCATCCCGTGTCCAGATGGGACTCTCCTTTGCGTAGAAGACAAGCTTGGCGATCTGGATATTATATTTCCTTCTTTGTAACCGACTCCATGTAAACCCTAGCCCTCTCCGGTATCTATATAAACTGGAGAGTTTAGTCCTTAGAGACACAATCATAATCATCATAGGCTAGCTTCTAGGGTTTAGCCTCTACGATCTCGTGGTAGATCAACTCTTGTAACACTCATATCATCAATACCAATCAAGCAGGAAGTAGGGTTTTACCTCCATCGAGATGGCCCGAACCTGGGTAAAACATCGTGTCCCTTGCCTCCTGTTACTATTAGCCTTAGACGCACAGATCGGGACCCCCTACCCGAGATCCGCCGGTTTTGACACCGACATTGGTGCTTTCATTGAGAGTTCCTCTGTGTTGTCGGTGCAAGGCTTGATGGCTCCTTCAATCATCAACAACACAGTCCAGGGTAAGACTTTTCTCCCCGGACAGATCTTCGTGTTCGGCGGCTTCACACTGCGGGCCAATTCGCTTGGCCATCTGGAGCAGATCGACAGCCACGCCCCTGGCCACCATGTCAGGTTTGGAAACCTGAACAACACGGCCGATATCCGCGGAGACTTGATCTTCAACAGATTCGGGCCTGAGCCAGGAGCGCCGGATAGTCACGACGAGCATAGCTTAGACCTGTCGTCTGACAGTACTCTGGATATCGCGCATGTAGGAGCTCTGGATCTAAATCCGTGGCAAATCGCGTCGTCCGAGGACGGGTGGATGGAACCTGCCCCGAAGGCCGCACACCCATCGGCGGTAGAGCCGAGCACCTGCTTCACCCCCAAGGAAGCATGTGTCACCGGACCCCCGGACTCGTGTCATTAAGCGATCGGTGTCAACACGCTTCCCTGCTGGCGGCGAGTGCCCAGTTCGTCGAAGTTTCCAAACTTACTCGGAAGCTGCGGCTGGCCGATGAAGAGGTTGTTTGAATTAATAAGCGGTTTGAGGAGACGCAAGGTATGCATATCTCCAATTGTATATGTGTTAGTCGTTCGAAACAGACTAAAAATGTTTTAACTGTGCCCGCAGTTGGCGCCGATGAGGTTGAGTCCCTCAAAAGCACCCTGGCCGAAGCCAAGGAGCCGGAGGTGAGCAAGGCGACCGCGGACAAGACGGCCAAAAGCTTAGAGGAGGAGCAGACAACCGGCCAACGTCATGAGGCGCGGGTGGGTGGGGTTGAAAAAGAGCTCAAGGACGCCATTGCTAGATGCGAGTCCTTGGAGCAGACGAGTTCGGAGCAGACCTCTGAGCTCACCAAAGCCCATGAGAGCCTGAAGGAAGCCCGGGCCAATGCCCAGGATGCTCGCCAGGAGATTCAAGAGGCGAGGCGGATTGCGGCTGGTAAGGCTTTTATTATGTAGAGTAGGTATGCCAGTAGAAGATATATTTTACTAACCCGAGTTCGGAGTTCTCCAGGCGCCTTTGCCGACTTGCCAAGGAGCATTGCAGATGCCACCGCATTCTTCTGGGGTGAAGAGGGGAGCTCAACAGAGAAGCTGTTTTGGTCGCAGTACCTTGCGCCAGAGCTTCCAGTGCCCTTGAGCGACTAGATGAAGCAGTTGTCCGAGCTGCATATGGTAGCCAGCCTAGCCATGAAGGACGTAATAGTCCGTTCATGGCCGGCCGAAGTCATGCCCAGCAGCCACTTCGGGCTTGTGAAGAGGCTGGTGGAGGCGCTTCCTCGGATTGATGCCCTTCAGCGGTCATCCTGTATTAAGGGTGCTTAGATGGCCTTTTCCCATGTGAAGGTTCAGTGGGCGAAGATGAAAGCCACTGAGATTGCCACCGCAGGGCCACCGGAGGGGAGGGAGCACCGGCGGCCGGAGAGGTACTTTGATGAGGTCCTCGAGGGAGCCCATATTGTAGAAGGCCATTGCTCCAAGGACATAATATTTGAGTAGTTGTGTCTGGTTTGCAAGAGTTATGTGATGAATTTGTAATGTATGATAGTTATGATTATGCTTTATTATCAGTTTATCCTCCTATTTAGCTATTTATATGTCTGAAAGTTTACCAGTCGTCGGCTTCATCCCCCGCGTAGATACTACAAGGGTGTTCGGGATCGCATGTCCGCACTTTATCCAACATCTTAGTCCGATGTAGGAGGCGTCTTGCGAAGTGAACCAGGCAATCAGACTATGCAGTTTTAGTACTTTCACATTAGCCATAAGAGTCCATTGGTGGGGCTAAGTACTAGCCCTCATTGCATGATCAGCAATCCAGAGTGCGGCGCCTTTGCAACGTGGCTGGTCAAAAAAACCAGGCCCTCGTATAACACGGCATAAATCGCAAACGATTCATAGCATAACTCTGAGTCACCGGATCGCTGACCCACTGTCGCTTATCATTACAGTCAGTTTTCGGCTTTCTCTATTGAGGTACTTGATCGCACTAACCAGAAATACAATCGCGGTAGTTCTCCCTTTACTACCTTAGCCGAACTTGCGGAACGTAAGGTGGTAAACATAGGAGCCGGGCAACCCAACTATAGGCCAAAGACATGATTTAGAACAGATGCATATAATGCAATATCCGGGACTCCGAAGAGTTCCCTATGGGTGTTTGGACTTAAGAATTTAGCGGGGCCGAATACAGCCCCTATTGCGAAGACTATGTCAAACCACGTATGTCAGTCGAACATAAGGAACAATACAGATGACAAGGAGAGAATCTAACACCCAACCAAGATGGTGGTAATCATCTGTGCCCTTTATATCTTTATTGATATGTCAATGACAGGCAATGTCGTGCAATATCAAGGTCATATTTACATGCCTAAGGAAAAATATGTACATAAGGGAAAGTCTAACACAGGGCCTAAAAATCATAGTTCGGTAAAGAAACTTCAATGATGCCCTGCCGCATGTCTGCGCCTTTTCTCCTTAGTAGTGATTCCTTTGAGAGGAGCGTTTGATGGTTGGGACATGCTAGCCTTAAAAAGGGATCTCCTGTGACAACCATCTTGCAAGTAGGGCTCTTGATGAACCCGCGCTAAAAGGAAAAGGATATATGTGGTCCAATTATGGTCAAGCCGTGTAATAGACTTGTTCCATACTGTGCCTCCAGTGCCGCCCAAGGTATTTTTAGTGCCTAATTATGCACACGTGGTACGTAAGTTGCGACCTGATGGGGCGATCGGCGGAGGTCGAACTACTAATCAAGGTCTGGGTCCGTTGACTTATAGCGATTATGCGCGGACCGGACTCGTTTGGATACATCATTGGCTTTAATGGTTGGTGAGCTGTTCGGCCTGATAAGGCTGCTGTACACTTCGGGTGCAAGGGCCGCAGTGTGCTCTTCAATATAGAGTGAGTGCTCCATATTACCATTGACTGTAATAACACCACGAGGTCCAGGCATTTTGAGCTTCAAGTAAGCGTAATGCGGGACTGCATTGAAGTAGGCAAAACAGTTCGTCCGGGCATTGCATGATAGCCACTGCCGGAAGGGACGATGTCGAAGATTAACTCTTCACTACGAAAGTTATCTGGGGAGCCGAATACTACCTCCAGTGTGATTGAGCCCGTACAACGGGCCTCCACTCCTGGTATCACACCTTTATAGGTAGTGTTACTAGGCTTGCTTTGTGATGGGTCGATCCCCATCTTACGACAGTATCTTGATAGATCAAGTTGAGACTGCTTCCTCCGTCCATAAGGACTCTAGTGACGTGGTATCCGATCAATGATTGGATCAATAACTAGGGCGGACGAACCCCCGTGACAGATACTCGTTGGGTGGTCCCTGCGATCAAAAGTGATCGGGTAGGCTGACCATGGGTTATACTTGGGAGCGACAGGCTCTACGACATAGACGTCCCGTAGTGCGCGTTTCCGCTCCCTTTTGGGGATATGAGTGGCATATATCATGTTCACTATCTTCACCTCCAGGGGAAATTGCTTCAGACCCCCGGTGTTCAGCTGACGGGGCTCGTCATCATCTTCGCTGGGAGGCCCTTTCCCCTTGTGTTCGGTATTTAACTTACCGACCTGTTTGAAAACCCAACAACTCCTGTTGGTGTGGTTCACAGGCTTATCGGGTGTGCCATGAATCTGACAGGGTCTATCGAGTATTTTATCCAAGTTGGATGGCCCGTATTTGTTGCCTTCGAAAGGTTTCTTCCACTGACCGGACTTAGGGCCGCTAAATCCGGCATTGACTGTCGTATCGCCAGCGTCGTCGTTGTTGTTATTCCGTCTTTTGTTTTTATTGCAGCAAGGTTTACCGTTGCCGTCCCGCACTTCGGAGGTGCAGGGGTCGCCTGAGCTGTTGCTTCTACGAGCCAATTAGTTGTCTTCGCCCGCACAGAAGTGGGTCATGAGTGCCATTAAGGCTGCCATGGTCTTCAACTTTTCCTCACCAAGATGTCAGGCGAGCCATTCGTCACAGACGCTGTGCCTAAAGGCCGCTAAGGCTTCAGTGTCTGGACAGTCTACAATCTGGTTCTTCTTAGTTAAGAACTGATTCCAAAGCTTGCAAGCTGATTTGCCTGGCTGCTGAATTATGTGACTCAAGTCGTCAGCATCCGGTGGCCGGAAATAAGTGCCCTGAAAGTTAGCCCTAAAAGCATCTTCCAAGTCTTCCCAGGTTCCAATGGAGTTTTCTGGGAGACTGTTTAGCAGTGCCGTGCTGGTCCCTTCAGCTTTAGAGGGAGATATTTAATGGCATGGAGATCATCTCCTTGAGCCATATGAATGTGGAGAAGAAAATCTTCAATCCATACGGCCGGATCTGTCGTTCCATCGTACTGTTCGATGTTTACGGGTTTAAACCCTTCTAGAAATTGATGTTCCATAACCTCATCAGTGAAGCGTAAGGGGTGTGCGGCCCCTCTGTATCGTGTAATGTCTCGACAGAGAGTGGTTGACATCTGAGTTCGGTACTGATCCCGAACATAGTAATGGTCGTCACGCCGAGCTTCATAGCCATCATCTTGCGCTGGGGCACGACCCCTTGATCCGTAGATTGATCTGGTCTGCCGTGTATCCTGTGGCTGCTGTCTCCCTTCCTCTTCGGCAAGAGGGTAGTGTTCGGCTTGATATGCTGTTTTGTCCCGTCCGCGTGGTGGTCGATCTGGTTGGTCTTCCTGATTGTATTTCAATGGTATTGGTTCAAGGACTTCATCATCAAATTGAGGCAGCAGCTTGCACCTAGGGTAACTTTTGACAGGTCGCTCTTAGTCGTATTCCTCAATGGCCAGGACCTTAGTCCACCTTTCATTCAGTGTATCTTGTTCTTCTTTGAGTTCCTGCTGCTTCTTCTTCAGGCTCCGGGCTGTAGCAATGAGCTGCCACTTAAAGCGTTCTTGGTCGAGGGGTTCTTCTGGGACGATGAAGTCTTCGTCACCAAGGCTAACCTCCTCTTCGGATTCTAGCATGTAGTTGATGTCCTCCGCGTCTTCGTTTTCAGCGTGTCTGGGACTATATTCACCCTCTTCCCTTTCATCATGTTCGAATGTGGGCTTGACGGGGTATTCGGGATCTTCGGCATTGTTTGGGGTCTCATTATCTCCGGTGCCGGTATTGCTATCCTTTGCCCGACGCGATCGTGAGCGGCACCGTTGACGTCGGCATTTTGGCGGTTTATCGACGGGTTTGTCCTCATCTGGGCTTGGATTATCCTCATCGTTCTTCGGAGTGTCCACCATGTACACATCGTAGGTTGAGGTGGCCGTCCAACGCCCTGTAACGGGTGGGACTTGGCTTGGTTCATCATTGGGATCGTCGTCCATGCCGTCGATGTCTTTGGACGCATAGTCCAACATGGCGGTTAAGTCCTCGACAGTGGCTATTAAGTGAGTGGTGGGTGGGGCGCAAAACTCCCTCTCTCAGCCCCCAGTCCAAGCCGGGTATAGTTCGGAGGTAAAGCCTCTGTGATGGCGAGAGACTGCATCAAACCCAATGCTTCATCTAAGAGCGGAAGCGGGACCGGGAACTGCGGGTCTGCCATGCTGAATTCGGCGTGGGGCGCCTGATCGGACCCGCTAAGTGTAGATCTCGGCAGTTCAGGATGGTTGCCCAGAGCCAAGTCTAAGATTGCATCTGGGTCTTTGGTAGGAAGCTCCGTGAGGGAGAGATGTCCGACGGGGCTGATGATCTAAGGCCGAGGTGGGTGTTGGTGTTGACCCCTGGACGAGATTTGGCAGGGGATCCGAAGAGTCTTCTTGGCGGGGACACAGAGTGGCGGCCGAGGCCGCAAACCCATCGAAGACTAGGTCTCCTCGGATGTCAGCAACATAATTCATGTCTTCAAACCTGATCTGGTGGCTGGGGGCGTAACTATCGACCTGCTGGACGCGGCCGATCGAGTTGGCCCGAAGTACAAAGCCACCAAACACAAAAACATGTCCAGGAAGAAAGATCTCCCTGGACGCAGCATCATTGTTGACGAAGAGGTGAGCCATTGATCTTTCTATCGATGATACAGCGGAGCTCTCAATGAAAGCACCAATGTCGGTGCCAAAATCGGCAGATCTCGGGTAGGAGGGCCCAAGTTGTGCGTCTGAGGATCAATAGTAACAATGGAGAAGGGACACAGTGTTTACCCAGGTTCGGGCCCTCTTGATGGAGGTAAAACCCTACTCCTGCTTGATTATATTCGAGGGTATAGGGATTACAAGAGTTGATCTACCTCGAGATCGATTCGGCTAACCCTAGATAGCTAGCCTAGCAATGTTATGATCCTGCCTCCGATCTAACCCTCCGGTTGTAACATCCCAAAATTCTAAATTTTGGAATGTTATAATAAATAGATAGTTTTGATTGATTGTTTGATTGATTGATTGAAATTGAGTGAATTCGAAACTTTTTAAAAGTTAAATGAGAGGGAATAAAAGGACTTTCCCAAACTTTCATTTTCTTTTCTGATCTTCATCAATTCAAATTCTTTTCAAACACAAAACCCTGGAGAGAAGATGACATGACTTCTTCCATTTATTTAAATGACAAGGGGCGTTGAACATATTTGAATTTCATTTGGAAAATATTTCCAACCCAGGAACTTTATGCAACACAATGATTTTCACGAGCGAAGATAAAATGACTTCTTCAAAACATATGAAATATGAGTTGGGAGTTTCAAAGAATTAAATTCAAAGTTCTTTTGAATTTATTTTCAATTTGGAGTTATTTGAGTTTTATTCAAATTATTTTTTTCCAAAAATAAAATATATGGAAAATAGGGTAACATGATTCCCTACATCAGAAAATTGGAGAGAAATAAATTTGAATTAACTTTGGTATTTTTAAAATGATTTTTACTGGATTTTACTAGAACAGCAGCAGTGTTTGATTTATCTAAATTTATGTGTATTTTACTTGACTCTGGAAAAATGTTCAGCTTGTAGGAAATCTTCTTCTGAAAAGTTTGATATATAATATGCCTATATAAAATTTTAGTGTCATTTTCGTTTTTCAGTTTATAGCTTTCTGTTTAAAAAAATAACAAAAACTGCGCGCGCGCCTGAAACTAACTGTCGCCCAAATGCGTAGCATAGCAGCAGCGCCGGCCCGTCTTTTTTTTTTGTTTTCTTTTGTCTTTTATTTTATTTTATTTTCGTTAATGTTTATTTTTTTTTGAAAGAAATTTCAAAAAAGAAGACTTTGGAAAAAAAATGCAGCCAGTGTACGGGCGCGGCCGGGCCGAACTATTAGCCCATGATCCTTTTCAAATTTCATCTGCGTACGTATATGTTTAGTCCCACATTGCCTAGCCTTTGACCTTTAAGCCTATTTTCCACCAATAAATATAGACACATAGAGCCTCCAAAAATCATCCGATTCAGGTTAAATCAATATTTTGGTTTGACTAGATTCATTTAAGAAAAATATTTTTTTCTTCTTTCCGGCGCGATTTCTGAAAATTGTCTTCTCTCTCCGAAGTTGTCTTTTCTCTGCCTTATAAAGGTATATTTATTCGTTCTCTGTATTTATATGTTAGACCTAGAATTCTTTTAGCCATAGCTATTTTTTTTCTTCTGTAAAACAGCTTGGCCTTGATTTTTCAAATAGGCATAACTTTTTATTCGTTCATCCAAATTAGATGAAACCAACGTCCACTTCTTCGTTACGATCTCTTCTATCCAGTAATCCAACTCAAACATGTTTTTGAAAGTTTAAAATTTGAATTCAAACAGATTTGTATTTGAACTTCGTTTGATCATAACTTGAGTTTTATAACTCCGATTTATTTGATTCTTTTTGCATCTCGAAGCTCTTGACCTAAACTTTCCGATAAGGCCAAATTCACATAATTTTGGTACTGTTAGAAATTGTTTTATGCTGCAAGAGTCATTTGCTTGGTTTTGATGTTTTCCAAATTGTTCTCTTCGTTCTTTCCGATCTTTTGAGTGATTGCTTATGTGTGGTTACCATTGCTTGCTCACGATAGATTGACCGGAGTATGACGAGTAGAACTATCAAGAGTTTTGACTGCGAATCATCTTCATCAACATTGCAGGCAAGTTCACACTTTGATCATACCTTTTTTTCATACCCAGTTTTTATGCATTAGATCTATCCTCAAACATTGCATGATTAGGATCTAATTAAATTGTGGGTTATGGGAATTTGTTGAGGTAGTACCTATTACCTGTTTTATTATCAAACCCTTGGGAGTTACTTCTACGTTTGCTTATTATGCCATGCTACGCTAGTAGACGTGGATTGGGTGAGTGAATTTTCCATGACAGATGTGAGTTTGTTAATTAATGGTTTATTTAAGGTGGCAACTTTAACACACATCTGGGTGGATTGAGGCACCTGGTTACTCCAGGACTTGCCTGTCTAGGCACCTGGGTTTCCAGGACTTGCCTGTATTTCTTCGGACCGCCACCCAGGCTCAAAGGGATCATGAGATTATTCAAACTAGAAACTTCCGTGTGCAGCCACATACTATTATGGGCTCTAGCATAGTTGACTAAGTTGTGCAAACTCTTACGGGGTGGATTAGCAGATGTAGGGGATGTAGGTTGGTACGGTCTACCCCCATGTAAGGTGCAAGTGCTTCTGAAAGACTATGTCTCGGTCATCCGTTTCTCAAACACCATGTAGTGCGAGAAACCAAACGGAGGCGATCAGTCATGTGGGGAAAAGTGCGCAAACCTCTGCAGAGTGTACAAACTAATCATGATTAGCCGTGTCCCCGGTTATGGACATCTTGAGTATCTAGTACTTGGATATCGTGTGAATCTCATCATGTTACTTTAATTAATATTGTTGGGTTAATGAGTACTTTTAATTGGGATTGAGAATGCTGTCAACCATTCTCAATGTTTAACAACCACCATGATAGTTAAAATAAATTTATTCCTTTGGAGTAGGAAAAAATTGGCTTTTCGCAAAAACTGTAACCATAGAGCTTTTCCACCAGCCAAATATGCATGTAGAGATAGCCATTATTCATCATTTGCTCTATGGTGTGAATTTGCCAGTACATTCAATGTACTGACCTCTGTGGCTGCAACGTCTCATGTTGCAGGATTTTACGACGAGTAAGTGATACGTTAGGGTTACGATTCCCTATACTCAACTTTACCGTTGGTGTTGATGGGAATCCACAACCTTGTTGCTTCCGCTATTTTGGATTGAGGTAATAGTATTTATGTTACTTTATACATGTGATTTACCTCTGTTATAAATCCTCGAGTACTGTGTGTGTTAGCATACCGATCCAAGGATGACACGTAAGCACAGAGACTTGACCCATTCGGGTCGGGTCGCTACAAGATGGTATCAGAGCACATGTTGACTGTAGGACGTGACCCTAGAAACTGGCAAGCCCATAGGAAAGATTTTTCTCTACAACTTTCTTTTCAAAAGAATCTTTTACCTCTCCTCTCTTCTGAGCTTATTCAAAAATTCCTTTTAGTGAGACCATACCCCTTTCCCCTTTTTGACCACTCAAAGATTCGACTGATGAGACCACTCCAAGAAGGACAAGATATCGGACAACTAAGACCACTTCGGAATGAAGAGGATTTTACCGTGCCTTATAATGATGGAAAGTACGAGGATAAAGACTAGGAGAATATGAAGAAATTCCAGATTTGGTATGACCAAGGAAGGCTACCCTTATGGAACCTGGCAGACTATGGAAGCTGTCAATACCCGAGATCAAGGTGTATCGGAGAAAGACTGGAACATGGAGCATTAGAATTCAAACTTTTGTCAAGAAAACCCGAAGACAGGAGATATCAACTATGGAATGATAACTCATGAAAATAATAAGAGCAGAAGCATGGATATTCATGATGTTATTGTTCACTTATGTTATTTTCACTGTGATGAGTTAAGCATGCATTTCCTCGGAAGGATTGGATGGTAGAAGGCTGATGGAGCATCTGCCAGCAAGAGATCAAGTTTTAACCTTAACTGGTGTATCACTAGGATCTGGAGTATTACATGAAGAAGTTTAAGGTGGATCTGCAGGAAGCCGTATTTGACAAGGAGCATTTTGTGAAGAATTCAGGATCCAGAAACTGAGAGTAGTAAACTGGAGGAACAAAACCTCGAGATACCGAAGATTCGTCGGGAACTGAAGAACAGTAGTACCGTGGTTCATGAAAAGGATGTTGTAACCCAGAAGTTTGGAACGCAATTCCAGAATATTAAAGGATGTCATGAGAGACTTTGCGACAACAGAGATGATCTGGCAAAAGAACTTGAGAAGGTCCAACATGATCAGAAGGAGCCATCGGAGACATGACCAAGACTTGAAGAGTTTGATGACGTTGAGATCTATAGACCATTAGAAGACCAAACCCCTGTTTTATACTTACGTTAGATGCGACGATTGTGAGCTGTCATTTGTTTGTTGTTTTTCCGACAACCACAATAAAATCTGTATTTTTCAAAACCATTGTTTGTATTGTGTGCATCCCTCTCTATCTCTCCTATCCCACCCCAAAACCCATGGACCCAATAGATGATGAATGGAGATGAGCTCATATTTTCTGGACCGATGGGTCAATTGGAGACAGACCGATGGATTCAGAACATGGAGGATCATATTGAGAACAACCCTATAGTCGGAAAGGATATGTCCCAGCATGCTTTTCAATGCTTTGAAAGAGGTGTTTCTACTTGGTGGAGGATGTACCAAAACATCAATGGATGGCAAGGAGTAACCACTTGGAAGGAATTTAAGTTGACTTTGCTAAAGTCTTAGTTTGTGTCCCAGAAATTGAAGCCTCATGGAAATGATATGAAGAAACTCTGTGCATGCAAGCTTTGTGGAGAAATAGGACACAACCATAAAGAAAACACGGACTAATACCCTCATAAGCGGAGGATTACCAAAGGAGTTAGTAGAGGACCTTAGGGAACTTCGGTTGGAGATTGTTCCGAAAGGTTTTGTTGCAGCAATGGAAGTTCAGTCTACATTATTGGGAAAGACTCGTGAAGCTCAGAAGGATGACAAAGAGATTGCCGAGATAAAAGAGAGGATGAGCAAAGGAAGGGCCAAATGTTTTCGTAAGGATGAGCATGACACCTTATGGTTCGAGGACTGTGTATATGTGCCCAATAATGCAGAGATCAGGAAGTTAATACTTCAGGAGGCTCATGACTCACCATACTCGATTCGCCCTGGAAACACCAAGATGTATTTGGATTTGAAGGAGTGTTTCTGGTGGACTGGTATGAAGAAGGATATTATGGAGTATGTAGTTGTAGGTGATGTATGCCAGAGAGAGTAAGAGCAGAGCATCAGAAGCCAGACGGATTACTACAGCCTATGCCGATACCCGAATGAAAGCAGGATAAGCTTGGCATGATTTTCATTACCGGATATCCCAGAACCCGAACGGGACATGATTCTATCTGGTTAGTAGTTGATTCGCTTGACCAAAGTGGTTCACTTTATCCCAGTGAAAACCACCTATACAAGTGCGAAGTTGGCCAATAAATTTTGACCAGGATGTATGTCTGCATGGAGTTCCGAGGACCATCGGTAGAGGAACATAGTTTACCTCAAAGTTTTGGAATCAGCTGCACCAGACTTTGGGTACTAGGCTAGAGTTCAGTACAGCCTTTCATCCGCAGACAGATGGATAAATCGAGAGAATCAATCGGATTCTAGAGGACATGTTGAGAGCGTGTGCGCTAGATTATGGATCTAGTAGTGATGATAATCTACCTTACGCTGAGTTCTCATACAACAACAGTTACCAAGCTAGTTTGAAGATGGCCCCTTTTGAAGCTTTGTATGGGAGAAGGAGCCAAACACCGTTGATGTGGGATGAAGTTGGAGACCGTCAGTTGTTTGGATCAAATGTGATCAAGGATTTAGAAGAGAATGTTAAGTTGCTTCGAGATAGACTGAAGGTAGCTCAGTCCAGGCAGAAGAGTTATGCAGACTCAAAAACGCAAGGAGGTAGTCTATGAAATTAGAGATAGAGCATGTCTTCGTGTGTCCCCTCTGCGAGGAGTTAAACTATTTGGAGTTAAGGGAAAGTTAGCCACGAGATTTGTAGGACCATACGGAGTTTGGAGCGTAAGGGAGAAGTGGCCAACAAGTTGGAGTCACCCGAAGGACTGTCAGAAGTTCATGATGTGTTTCACGTTTCCCAGTTGAAGAAGTGCCATGCAGAGATGGCCAATATTTCCCTGTAAGGATGCTTGACCCTGGAAAGGATAATGATGTTCAACGAAGTGGAGTATGGACTTCATAAGTATGAGTTTTTATCTTGGTATGTGGGATACCCACGAGGATGAAGAGATGAAGTACTATTGGATATAAAGGAGATATGATGTTGGTAATATGGAGCAATTGTAACTCCACGAAGAGTTTGAGTAATCATGTCCTAGTTTGGTGCCAATAGAAGGAAGAAGGACATTACAATTGGATGGATTTTTAGTATGCTAGGAAGATGGAAGTTGAATGTTGGAATAACGATCAGTTGCCCAGAGGTTGAGTTCAAGGTTTACAAGAGATGAGATGGGCCATAACCCACAGGCCCCAGGACCTGCCAAGAAGCAAGCACATTCTTGTTGAAGGAAAACCCTGAAGAAGTTACGAATTTATCAACCGGCGATTCTATAGGAGTTTACGCAAAACCTGAGAGTTGTTAAGGAACCATAGATGTTTGTTTGGCTTGCAGAATCAATGGATTATTCGAACTTGGTTCGTCGACAAGAGAAATTCTGAATGCTTGTGAGGATGACCGAGTGTTAGCATGCGAGATTCGCTAAACCATATACAAGGTAATGATTTGGGTGCGGGATGGATTGATCACCATACCGACTTACTCTTATTATTCGCCTTGCTATGTGGGATGGTAAATCTGAGTGACTTACCTATAGTAGAGAGACGACGATCAAAACCTTGTTTGAACCCTAGAATGGTATAAGTATTTTTCCCTTGTACAAGGCAGTTGTTGCCAAATCATAGGATATACGGTGAGGTTCAACCCAGACCCATTTCCTGCAGGAGAAACCATAAATTGTTGACCACCATGAGATATCGATAGCTGATTAGTATTGGCGCCAGACCCGTCAGCTAAGAAGACCCAGTCTCGGAATAACCTTACCAGGATGAAATGGATACAAAAGAATTGAGGAAAAGGTTATGCCGCTACCGGAAGAGCCAGAGAAGGAATTATACCGAAGATCTGGGAAGACCGACACTATCAACAGTAAGGATGGAGTATATGAGTTTTGATGGAACCATAACGATGCTTCTAAGGGGGGGGGGGTAGCACCCCAGATCCCGGAGATGATCGATGGATTTTGAAGACCCCCCCCCCCACCCTAACCTATTTCTTGCTAGCCTCTCTGAATCTCGAGGACGAGATTCATTTTAAGGGTGGTAGGTTTGTAACATCCCAAAATTCTAAATTTTGGAATGTTATAATAAATAGATAGTTTTGATTGATTGTTTGATTGATTGATTGAAATTGAGTGAATTCGAAACTTTTTGAAAGTTAAATGAGAGGGAATAAAAGGACTTTCCCAAACTTTCATTTTCTTTTCTGATCTTCATCAATTCAAATTCTTTTCAAACACAAAACCCTGGAGAGAAGATGACATGACTTCTTCCATTTATTTAAATGACAAGGGGTGTTGAAAATATTTGAATTTCATTTGGAAAATATTTCCAACCCATGAACTTTATGCAACTCAATGATTTTCACGAGCGAAGATAAAATGACTTCTTCAAAACATATAAATATGAGTTGGGAGTTTCAAAGAATGAAATTCAAAGTTCTTTTGAATTTATTTTCAATTTGGAGTTATTTGAGTTTTATTCAAATTATTTTTCTCCAAAAATAAAATATGGAAAATAGGGTAACATGATTCCCTACATCAGAAAATTGGAGAGAAATAAATTTGAATTAATTTTGGTATTTTTAAATTGATTTTTACTGGACTTTACTAGAGCAGCAGCAGTGTTTGATTTATCTAAATTTAAGTGTATTTTACTTGACTCTGGAAAAATGTTCAGCTTGTAGGAAATCTTCTTCTGAAAAGTTTGATATATAATATGCCTATATAAAATTTTAGATTCATTTTCGTTTTTCAGTTTATAGCTTTCTGTTTAAAAAAAATAACAAAAACTGCGCGCGCGCATGAAACTAACTGTCGCCCACATGCGTAGCATAGCAGCAGGCCGGCCCTTTTTTTGTTTTCTTTTGTCTTTTATTTTATTTTATTTTCGTTAATGTTTAGTTTCTTTTGAAACAAATTTCAAAAAAAAAAGACTTTGGAAAAAAAATGCAGCCAGTGTACGCGCGCGGCCGGGCCGAACTATTAGCCCATGATCCTTTTCAAATTTCATCTGCGTACGTATATGTTTAGTCCCACATTGCTTAGCCTTTGACCTTTAAGCCTCTTTTTCATCAATAAATATAGACCCATAGAGCCTCCAAAAATCATCCGATTCAGGTTAAATCAATATTTTGGTTTGACTAGATTCATTTAAGAAAAATATTTTTTTCTCCTCTCCAGCGCGACTTCTGAAAATTGTCTTCTCTCTCCGAAGTTGTCTTTTCTCTGCCTTATAAAGGTATATTTATTCGTTCTCTGTATTTATATGTTAGACCTAGAATTCTTTTAGCCATAGCTATTTTTTTTCTTCTGTAAAACAGCTTGGCCCTGATTTTTCAAATAGCCATAACTTTTTATTCGTTCATCCAAATTAGATGAAACCAACGTTCACTTCTTCGTTACGATCTCCTCTATCCAGTAATCCAACTCAAACATGTTTTTGAAAGTTTAAAATTTGAATTCAAACAGATTTGTATTTGAACTTCGTTTGATCATAACTTGAGTTTTATAACTCCGATTTATTTGATTCTTTTTGCATCTCGAAGCTCTTGACCTAAACTTTCCGATAAGGCCAAATTCACATAATTTTGGTACTGTTAGAAATTGTTTTATGCTGCAAGAGTCATTTGCTTGGTTTTGATGTTTTCCGAATTGTTCTCTTCGTTCTTTCCGATCTTTTGAGTGATTGCTTATGTGTGGTTACCATTGCTTGCTCACGATAGATTGACCGGAGTATGACGAGTAGAACTATCAAGAGTTTTGAGTGCGAATCATCTTCATCAACATTGCAGGCAAGTTAACACTTTGATCATACCTTTTTTTCATACCCAATTTTTATGCATTAGATCTATCCTCAAACATTGCATGATTAGGATCTAATTAAATTGTGGGTTATGGGAATTTGTTGAGGTAGTACATATTACCTGTTTTATTATCAAACCCTTGGGAGTTACTTCTACGTTTGCTTATTATGCAATGCTATGCTAGTAGACGTGGATTGGGTGAGTGAATTTTCCATGACAGATGCGAGTTTGTTAATTAATGGTTTATTTAAGGTGGCAACTTTAACACACATCTGGGTGGATTGAGGCACCTGGTTACTCCAGGACTTGCCTGTCTAGGCACCTGGGTTTCCAGGACTTGCCTGTATTTCTTCGGACCGCCACCCAGGCTCAAAGGGATCATGAGATTATTCAAACAAGAAACTTCCGTGTGCAGCCACATGCTATTATGGGCTCTAGCATAATTGACTAAGTTGTGCGAACTCTTACGGGGTGGACTAGCAGATGTAGGGGATGTAGGTTGGTACGGTCTACCCCCATGTAAGGTGCAAGTGCTTCTGAAAGACTATGTCTCGGTCATCTGTTTCTCAAACACCATGTAGTGCGAGAAACTAAACGGAGGCGATCGAGTCATGTGGGGAAAAGTGCGCAAACCTCTGCAGAGTGTACAAACTAATCATGATTAGCCGTGTCCCCGATTATGGACATCTTGAGTATCTAGTACCTGGATATCGTGTGAATCTCATCATGTTACTTTAATTAATATTGTTGGGTTAATGAGTACTTTTACTTGGGATTGAGAATGCTGTCAACCATTCTCAATGTTTAACAACCACCATGATAGTTAAAATAAATTTATTCCTTTGCAGTAGGGAAAAATTGGCTTTTCGCAAAAACTGTAACCATAGAGCTTTTCCACCAGCCAAATATGCATGTAGAGATAGCCATTATTCATCATTTGCTCTATGGTGTGAATTTGCCAGTACATTCAATGTACTGAACCTCTATGGCTGCAACGTCTCATGTTGCAGGATCTTACGACGAGTAAGTGATACGTTAGGGTTACGATTTCCTATACTCAACTTTACCGTTGGTGTTGATGGGAATCCACAACCTTGTTGCTTCCGCTATTTTGGATTGAGGTAATAGTATTTACGTTACTTTATACATGTGATTTACCTCTGTTATAAATCCTCGAGTACTGTGTGTGTCAGCATACCGATCCAGGGATGACACGTAAGCACAGAGACTTGACCCATTCGGGTCGGGTCGCTACACCGGTTTATATAGACACCGGAGGGGCCTAGGGTTGTACAAAGTCGGTTTACAGAAAGGAACAATATATCCGGACACCTATACTTGCCATCCATGCATGTGAGAGTCCCCACCAAACACGAGAGATAATCTTCTGTCTTGTATCTTAACGACCCATCAGCCTGGCCCACATCAAGAGACCGGACGCCCGAGGACCCCCTAATTCAGGACTCCCACACCAGGGAAGATGCGCAGAGTTTTAGGGTGCGATGTGGTGGCGATGCGTGCGTGGCAGCACAAATAGCCGTTGGAGGTGGGAGCAGGCGGTTCCGCTGGCGCTGGTTTGGCTTTGTTGGCTGGAGGAAGAATAGTCTGAAGAAACACGATAGACGTTGAATGTCAATCCAACGGTCAAGGTTAGCACAGTCATTTGTTGACTAAGCTGACACCATGTAGCATACTTTTTTATAGGAAGAAAAGAAAAACTGGGCTCGTTCTCCAGATAACATTCCCGAAACTACCACCGTTTGGTCTTGCGTCACAACTGAAACTGCC
Organism: Triticum dicoccoides; assembly: GCF_002162155.2. Classification (NCBI taxonomy): domain Eukaryota; kingdom Viridiplantae; phylum Streptophyta; class Magnoliopsida; order Poales; family Poaceae; genus Triticum; species Triticum dicoccoides. The sequence continues at coordinate 223,843,552 of NC_041391.1, forward strand.
AGAAAAATACGTTCGTTTGCCTTCCTCCTCCCAGGGAACGTTGGCCACATAACATTCCTGCAAAACATATTCTTGAGAAGGCATATAGAACAAGCTAGTGTACCAATAAAGAGACGTTGTTGAGTTTTAGAAAAAAGAGAGACATGCTCTTGTAGCTTGTTCGAATCCAAACCTAGACTATGACTATATATAGTGCTATGCTACTCTGCAAGTAATGAAATTGACATATCCAACATTCGCTTCTCCTCTTCTCTAGTTACTCTGCCTAGTATCCGAAGCACCGTCCACAGCAACCATGTCCGCTGGCGGCTCATCTACCTGCTCTTCAACAGGCAACAACTAGATATGCGCCAAGTCGCCACCTGTACCATCCCATGTGGGTCTCATCACACCCCCGCCGGCACACTCATCGCGGCAACTTGCTCATCGCAACCTGCTGTCGTCGGTGTGGTGCCACTACTGCAAATCACGCAGAGTCATCTATCGCATCTCAACTACAATCCTCAACCCTAGCCGAGTCTTCTACAAATGCCCGAATCATGGGGTAATAATATGTTTAACTGTTGTTCGCCTTCTTTCAGTTGCTAATTTTTTTAATAGTTTCGTTGATGATCTTCCAATTTGATTCATGTAGAAAAGGAAAGATTCGTGTGATTTGTATTTTTGGGAAGTTGCTGATGTGAGGGAATGGACCTATGCTGATTATTTGGGTAGCCGAGGAATCCCAATACCAATAGGTTGGGGTGTTGGACAAGTAACTGAAGGAACGGTAGACGAGGAAGATGTAGAGCAGAAGGTTAAAGATGTTGTTCATCCGATCATGGCCAAGCAATAGCTGTTGAATGGCCTTGACAGTAATGAGGAGATGAAAGAACTTGTGAAGATAATGGGCAAGATCGTTGTGCTTTGTAGGATGATTGTCTCTTTATTTGCAGTGTATGTAGCACTTGTGATGTATTCAGTGCCTATGACATGAGCACTTTGCTGAAACTAGTAATGAATGAAACCTGTTTAGCAGGTTGGGCGTAGTGTTGTGAACATTAATGATTTCTATTAATGGAAATCGATGGGTATCCCCTTTTTCCCATAAATAAATAGCAGAGGCCCTTTTGCTAATAAATAAATAAATTAGCAAAGGCCCTATCAGGTCAGCTTTGTTCCGATTCGAAGACGTTGAGCAAATTGCAGTCCAACAACAAACTATGTTATCAAATACAAGTTTCACAGCCAAATATGAGTACAACTAAACAACAATGTCATCATGTTTTAGTCGTCATACAATCGCCAAACACAAATCAACATACATAATAAGTGATGTTCTCATAGCAAAATACTAAACAACAACTTCATCAGGTTTCAATTGTCATAGCAAACACAATTTCACATAGTAGATAAAAAGTCGCCTTCTCACAAGAAAATACGACAAAAGCAATCTAATCATCATCCACAGCAACATCGTCAACATCTTCGCCATGTGTATCAGTCTGAATCGTAACCCCCCCCCCCCCAGTGTCATATTGTTCTT
>NC_041391.1:223845327-223849277 GCF_002162155.2 Triticum dicoccoides
TCATCATCCACAGCAACATCGTCAACATCTTCGCCATGTGTATCAGTCTGAATCGTAACCCCCCCCCCCCAGTGTCATATTGTTCTTCATCCTCAATGTCCTCGAACATTGGCGTCTTATTGATCAACTCTCATATGTCTATAGCCCGACAAGAAATCTTTTGGCCAGTGTTATTGACGTGATGGTTCTCAAAGATATTAGGAACATATGTGGAATCTTCTACATCAGGAGCAGTGTAAGCATCATCTTGTTGTGCTCAAACCTTTGTTGTACTCTCCAGTCATCGCTACATGCATATGTGTCTTCCAAATCTGTGTAAAGGGCATCATTAACTGCCTGCCCATCCTCCCTCATCTTCTTAACCTTTGGTTAGAAAATAGACAAGTTGATCATCTTATGTACTCAATATATTAAAAAATGTCAGTGCAATTCAAAAGCTTACATGGCTCTTGAACTATTTTGCAAATCCTGCCATAACCAGTTTGTCAATGTTTCTTGGATTTTGCGGTAGTAACTCCTTTTTGTAGATGTTGCACAACATAGTGATCGTGTCAAACATCTAAATATATAAGAATGTGCTACAAGTTTAGTAGATTACGATGTATAAGCTGCAGTACTTAGCACTTACTCGATATAAGGTAGAATCTCAGGACAGTTATTCAACACATACCAGACCATTTTGTCCAAATCTTTAGGTTTGTCGTCTTGTCCACTCTTCCCTGTAACTCAAACAGAACAATCAAAAACATTGACCTCGGGATTGTCTTCACCCACCTCTTTGCTAAGCTGATCAGTTGTTTCAATGTATTTTGAGCAGAATGTCAACGCTTCTGTAGCAATGTAGGCCTCTTCAATGGAACCCTCAGGTCTAGCTCTGTTCATAACATAGCCCTTGAAAGTGCCTATCCACCTTTCAATAGGGTACATCCAGCCATATTGTACTGGACCTCAAAGTAGTGCCTCATCAGGTAGATGAACAGCCAAATTCACCATCACATCAAAGAAGGCTGGAGGATATATCTTCTCAAGGTCACATAGGATAGTTGGTATCTTGTCTCTAATATGCTCCAAAGCATCTATCCTGATATTTCTACTGCAGAGTTCCCTGAAGAATTGTCCTAACTCTCCAACTACTTTGTATAAGTCAGGGCGGCCCAATCCTCTAACGATAACAAGTAAAACCCTTCGAAGTAGGATGTGGCAGTCATGAGTTTTCAACCCTTGTACCTTGTTTCCATCTGCACTGACTCTCCTTTCAGCGTTGGAAGCAAATCCATGTGGGAATCTCACATGTGACAGGACCTTGCAGAATTCTTTTCTTTTGACCTTGTCTAAGACGTACACAACTAGTGCCATATCCCATGATGCACCATCATCTTCCACCTGCAAATCCTTTCTGATACCCAGGTGTGTCAAATCAATCCTAGATTTTAAGGTATCTTTTGCCTTGCCTTGAATATTAAGAAGTGTGCCCATAATGTTGTCACATATATTTTTCTCGATGTGCGCATCACATCAAGATTATGCTGCAAATCCAAATCTTTCTAGTACTCCAAGTCACAAAGTGGACCTGCGGGTAAACAATAATCTCTCTTCTGCCCTACCACGCTTCCTTTTCCCACTACCATTATCAGAATGGTTTCCTGGTGTATATGCCTAACCTTCTCTAATTACACTTGCAACTCATTACCGGTGAGCTTCTTTGGTGCATCATGGTTTGCATGCTTTGCATTGAACACATGTCTTCGGTATTTTGTAGGACACGGCTTGTCCTTGGCAGGGAAACGACGGTGTCCAATGTAATGGATCTTGCTAAGTATTGCGTATGACAGCTGATTCTTGTCACAGCGAACACATGCATTGTAACCATGTGTCATTTGCCCTGACATAGTGCCCAAAGCTGGATAATCATGGATGCACCAAATTATAACAGCACGCAAAAAAATCAGTTGGTGGGCTGCTATATAGGTCTCGAGTGAGAACACCCCTCCATAGATGTTGAAGTTCCTCCACAAGAGGCTCCATGAATAAATCAAAATCCTTTCCAGGACTTTTTGGACCTGAGATGAGCAAGGCCATCATGTAGTTTGATTCTTTGGTATAGACATTTTGTGGCATGTTGTAAGGGATAACAAGCACTGGCCACATGCTATATGTGGCACTCTGGTGGCCAAATGGGTTGAATCCATGTGTAGCTAAGCCAAGTCTAATGTTTTTGGGTCAGCAGCAAACTTTTTGTGTTTCTGATTGAAGCTTTTCCAGTCACTGCCATGAGATGGATGGCTCATTACATTCTGATCTATGTACTCCTGGTTCCTAGAATGCCATAGTACATCCTCTCTTGTTTCAGCATCATGAAACAACCTCTGCAATCTTGTTATAATTGGAAAATGTCTTAGAACATTATGAGGAATCCTCTTCACAACATCGCCATCTTTCCATCTTGATGATTTGCATTTTGGGCATTCACTTAAGTTGGCATAATCCTTCTAGAATAGAACACAATTATTCTTACAAGCATGGATCATATCATATCCAATTCCAACTGCACAAAGGAAATTCTTCATTTTATTGTAGGTGTGTGGCAGCTCAGACGCATCTGGGAAAGATTTGCGGAAAGTAGCCAACATCGCATCGAATGATTTGTTGGTCATCTGCTCAGATGTCTTCACCTGAAGAAAGGTGACCATAGCTGAGAATACTGACAGCTTATTTCCTAGGGTGACTGCCACGTTGCATTGTTCCAACATGCGGGCCCACCATTTTTCTTCTGTAGGTGAAAGTTCACGAAATGCACGAGCATTTCGTAGCATTGTTTCAATGTTGGTCAAACTCAATGGCTCCACAGCCGCCACCTCCTCCTCCTCTTCCACCTGAGCATCGGACAGATCAAGATGGTGATCTGCTGCTTCCACATAGTCAGTAACATTGACGTTCACAGTTTCACCATGATGAACCCACCTAGTATATGTGACCGACATCCCATACAAGTGTAGATGATTTTGCATAGTTGACTGGGGTCTTGTAACTGAATTCATACAACTACTACATGGGCAAAGCACATCTCATTTCAGACCACCGTAATCAGCTCTGATAAAGTTCATGAAGTTTTCAACCCCCTTGACATATGCATCGGAGAATCTTCGAGCAAAACTTATCCAAGTCCTGTCCATCTGTTAGACATACAAATTAGTTCTTCTACTAGATATTATAGAAAAAACATATATGCTTTTTTATAAAGTCCAAAAAAATACCTAGGTCGATGTCTAAAGCTATGGCAAAATATTTGGACAAGCAAATCAAAGTAGCAAAATATATATAAAGCTAATTTAGGAAATAGATTTGAGTGCTACATTATGGTAGGCTATTTCAGTAGTCAATGAGGCCGAGCACACAACCATCAAAGGCCATCTTAGCAACAAAGATCGAGTACAAAACAGTGTCAAGCTATTTCACCTAACAGGTTGACTACTAGACCATGGCAATCTACTTCACAATAAATATATGGCAGGATATTTTAGCAACTAATCAGGCGTGGCAGGCCATCTCAGCAAAGCATATTGAGTGCAGAACAGGGCAAGGAAGCTTCTTAAGTAGAGCATCTTATCTATAAACTATTTCAGCAAATAGTGAGATTAACAGCGTCTATCGGCTAACATTCAGTGCTACTCTGACATGCACGGGGCCTCAGTCTGGAATGCGCGTACCATGGGAGAAGCTGACTGTAGTGCGTCTCCACAAGAACATCACCAGTGGTGGCGGCGCGGCTAGAGGACGGCAATCTACAAGAGCGTGTTGTGGGAGCAAGAGGATCGTCGTGTGTTCCTCGACGAACCGCGACGCAGATGTATGGGCGCGGCGGGGAGGGCAGCTTTGGCGGAGTGAATGGAGTGGAGGGGCCGGGGGGAGGAGGTTTGGGCAATATTATTGGCTAGTTGGCCGAAGGGTGG
>NC_041391.1:223849819-223860197 GCF_002162155.2 Triticum dicoccoides
ATGGTCGATTTCTCCAAATGCGGTCCCATGTGTCAGTGAAGAGGCAAGTCGAAGCGCGTTCCGCTTGCATGAGTCGTGGGCACGACTGACTGAGTGAGGGGTGCAATGCGACCGCGCTAGGCGTGCTGTGAGTGTACCACCTTTTAGCTTTTATACTTGGTGCTTCATGCGATCCATCGATACTACTAGTAGTAATCCGGTAATCCCCACTAAAACGGCGCGGCCGGGTCTTTTCCCGCATGATATGCTGGGAGGTTGGCTTAGTTTGTTTTTTAGGACTTTATTTTTTTAGGACAAGGCTTAGTTGGTTTAACAGACAGAGCGAGAGAAGGATGTGAGATGCGTGAATGTGTAGTGGACGTACTATTGGAGTGCCTAAGATAAATTGTGTATGTATATACCTTTGTGTTTATTTACTTCGCATGTTAGCTTTGTCTCGGGTCAAACCTTCTAAACTTAGACCAAGTTTATACACACAAAAATGAATCATCATTCAATATATTTTCATAAAATATATCTTACTATTATTGTGAAAGTTCATATACACTGGACGAGATTCATGCAAACAGGGCAGATTTTCATCACATTTCTAACTTTTATAGGACGGAAAATGAAAAGAAAGCTGACCCAGAGTTGGTTCCTCAGGTAGCAAACTTGCTTAATGATGGCACACGAACGGGCGGCATGAATGCAGGTAGCCGGCACCGGCTGGGAACACACACACACGACGGTGCGAGGAACGAGGGTTTTTTTGATGCCAGGGTAGTCAGCTGCACGCATGGCAATGTTGGACGTGCCCTTGCTTACATGCGATCCCACATGTCATTCAAAGACGACCCTGCTACGTCTTGATCTTGCGTTGGTTTTCCTTGAAGAGGAAAGGGTGATGCAACAAAGTAGCATAAGTATTTCCCTCAGTTTTTGAGAACCAAGGTATCAATCCAGTAGGAGGCTCCTTAAAAGTCCCACGCACCTACACAAACAAACAAGAACCTCGCAACCAACGCAATAAAGGGGTTGTCAATCCCTTCACGGCCACTTGCGAAAGTGAGATCCGATAGAGATAATATGATAAAAGAAATACTTTTGGTATTTTTATGATATAGATTGGAAAAGTAAAGATGCAAATAAAAGTAGATGGAAAGCTTATATGATAAAAGATAGACCCGGGGGCCATGGGTTTCACTAGTGGATTCTCTCAAGATAGCATAAGTATTATGGTGGGCGAACAAATTACTGTCGAGCAATTGATAGAAAAGCGAATAATTATGAGATTATCTAGGCATGATCATGTATATAGGCATCACGTCCGTGACAAGTAGATCAACTCCTGCCTGCATCTACTACTATTACTCCACACATCGACTGCTATCCAGCATGCATCTAGAGTATTAAGTTCATAAGAACAGAGTAACGCATTAAGAAAGATGACATGATGTAGAGGGATAAAGTCATGCAATATGATATAAACCCCATCTTTTTATCCTCGATGGCAACAATACAATACGTGCCTTGCTGCCCCTGCTGTCACTGGGAAAGGACACTGCAAGATTGAACCCAAAGCTAAGCACTTCTCCCATTGCAAGAAAGATCAATCTAGTAGGCCAAACCAAACTGATAATTCGAAGAGACTTGCAAAGATAACTTAATCACACATAAAAGAATTCAGAGGAGATTCAAATATTTCTCATAGATAAACTCGATTATAAACCCACAATTCATCGAATCTCAACAAACACACCGCAAAAAGAGTTACATCGAATAGATCTCCAAGAAGATCGAGGATAACTTTGTATTGAGATTCAAAGAGAGAGAAGAAGCCATCTAGCTAATAACTATGGACCCGAAGGTCTATGGTAAACTACTCACAACTCATCGGAGAGGCCTTGGAGATGGTGTAGAGGCCCTCCATGGTCGATTCCCCCCTCCCACCAGTGGAGCGCCGGCGAAGGCTCCAAGATGGGATCTCACGGATACAGAAGGTTGCGACGGTGGAATTTGGTTTTCGTGGTCTGTTCTGATTGTTTCAGGGTATGTGGGTATATATAGGAGGAAGAAGTAGGTCGGTGGACGCCCGAGGGGCCCACGAGGGTGGGGGCACGCCCACCTGTAGGGGGCACGCCGGGCACCCTCGTGGCCGCCTTGCTTGTTGGTTGACTTCCACTCCAAGTATCCAGGTTCATGTTTGTTCCAAAAAGATCGCTCCCGAAGGTTTTATTCTGTTTGGACTCCGTTTGATATCTCTTTTCTTCGAAACACTGAAATAGGCAAAAAAACAGCAATTCGGGCTGGGCCTCCGGTTAGTAGGTTAGTCCCAAAAATGGTATAAAAGTGTAAAGTAAAGCCCATAAACATCCAAAACGGGTAATATAATAGCATGGAACAATCAAAATTATAGATACATTGGAGATGTATCAAGCATCCCCAAGCTTAATTCCTGCTCGTCCTCGAGTAGGTAAATGACAAAAACAGAATTTTTGATGTGGAATGCTACCTAGCATAATTCTCAATGTAATTTTCTTTATTGTGGCATGAATGTTCAAATCCAAATGATTCAAAATAAAAGTTCATATTGACATAAGAAATAGTAATACTTCAAGCATACTAACTAAGCAATCATGTCTTCTCAAAATAAGATGGCTAAAGAAAGTTATCCCTACTAAATCGTATAGTCTGACTATTGCTCTATCTTCATCACACAAAGTATTTAATCATGCACAACCCCGATGACAAGCCAAGCAATTGTTTCATACTTTAGTAATCTCAAACTTTTTCAACTTTCACGCAATACATGAGCATGAGCCATGGACATAGCACTATATGTGGAAAAGAATGGTGGTTGTGGAGAAGACAAAAAAGGAGAAGATAGTCTCACATCAACTAGGCGTATCAACGGGCTATGGATATGCCCATTAATAGATATCAATGTGAGTGAGTAGGGATTGCCATGCAATGGATGCACTAGAGCTATAAATGTATGAAAGCTCAACAAAATAAACTAAATGGGGGTGCATCCAACTCGCTTGCTCACAAAGACCTAGGGCATTTTGAGGAAGCCCATCATTGGAATATACAAGCCAAGTTCTATAATGAAAATTCCCACTAGTATATGAAAGTGACAACATAAGAGACTCTCTATCATGAAGATCATGGTGCTACTTTGAAGCACAAGTGTGGTAAAAAGGATAGTAGCATTGTCCCTTCTCTCTTTTTCTCTCATTTTTTTTATTTTTTTATGTTTATTTGGCCTTTCTCTCTTTTTTTATTTTGGCCTTTCTCTTTTTTTCTTTTTTTAAAGTCCAAAGTCTCATCCCGACTTGTGGGGGAATCATAGTCTTCATCATCCTTTCCTCACTGGGACAATGCTCTAATAATGAAGATCATCACACTTTTATTTACTTACATCTCAAGATTACAACTCGATACTTAGAACAAGATATGACTCTATATGAATGCCTCTAGCGGTGTACCGGGATATGCAATGAATCAAGAGTGACATGTATGAAAATTATGAAGGTGGCCTTGCCACAAATGTGATGTCAACTACATGATCATGCAAAGAGCAATATGACAATGATGATGCATGTCATATAAACGGAACGGTGGAAAGTTGCATGGCAATATATCTCGGAATGGCTATGGAAATGCCACAATAGGTAGGTATGGTGGCTGTTTTGAGGAAGGTATATGGTGGGTGTATGGTACCGGCGAAAGTTGCGCGGCACAAGAGAGGCTAGCAATGGTGGAAGGTGAGAGTGTGTATAATCCATGGACTCAACATTAGTCATAAAGAAATCATATACTTATTGCAAAAATCTACAAGCCATTGAAAACAAAGTACTACGCGCATGCTCCTAGGTGGATAGATTGGTAGGAAAATACCATCGCTCGTCACTGACCGCCACTCATAAGGAAGACAATCAATAAATAAAATTGTGCTCCAACTTCATCACAAAGTGGTTCAGCATACGTGCATGCTACGGGAATCACAAACTTCAACACAAGTATTCTTTAAATTCATAATCACCCAACTAGCATGACTCTAATATTACCACCTCTATATCTCAAAACAATTATCAAGTATCAAATTGATCATAGCATCCAATTCACTTTCTATGATAGTTTTTATTATACCCAACTTGGATGCCCATCATTCTAGGGCCAATTTTATAACCATAGCAAATACAATGTTGTTCTAAGAGACTCTCAAAATAATATAAGTGAAGCATGAGACATCAATAATTTCTACAAAATTAAGCCACCGCCGTGCTCTAAAAGATATAAGTGAAGCACTAGAGCAAAACTATCTAGCTCAAAAGATATAAGTGAAGCACATAGAGTATTCTAATAAACTCTAATCAAGTGGGCTTCTCCCAAAAGGTGTGTACAACAAGGATGACTATGGTAATCTAAAAAGCAAAGACTAATATCATAAAGACGCTCCAAGCAAAACACATATCATGTGGCGAATAAAAATATAGTTCCAAGTAAAGTTACCGATAGACAAAGACGAAGGAGGGGATGCCTTCCGGGGCATCCCCAAGCTTAGGCTTTTGGTTATCCTTGAATATCTTGAGGTGCCATGGGCATCCCCAAGCTTAGGCTCTTGCCACTCCTTATTCCATAATCCATCAAATCTTTACCCAAAACTTGAAAACTTCACAACACAAAACTCGACAGGAAATTTCATAAGCTCCGTTAGTGCAAGAAAGAAAAACCACCACATAAGGTATTGTAATGAACTCATTCTTTATTTATATTGGTGTTAAACCTACTGTATTCCAACTTCTCTATGGTTCATACCCCTACATACTAGCCATAGATGCATCAAAATAAGCAAACAACACACGAAAAACAGAATCTGTCAAAACAGAACAGTCTGTAGCAATCTGTAACTCTCGAATACTTCTGGAACTCTAAAAATCCTACCAAAATAGGAAGTCCTGGGCAATTTGTCGATCTATAGAAAAAAGAATCAACGCAAAAGCACGTTTCTATGAATTACTAAAATTATTTTCGTGCGTGCAAAGTTTCTGTTTTTCAGTAGAATCAAATTAACTGTCACCATAGGTTATCCTATAGGTTCTACTTGGCACAAACACTAATTAAAACATGAAAACACATCTAAACAGAAGCTAGATGAAAAATTTAGGGACAATTGCATTTTTGCCCCTAGTTGGTTCCCACCGACGGGTTTTGCCTTTACTTTTCGAGCTTGCTCAGTTTTGCCCTTACCTTTTCCGTCGAGGTCCCTCAAATGCCCTTTGACCATTTGACTAAAACTTTGAAAATTCATAACTAATTCATATGAACTCAGAAAAATGCAAATAAGATATCAAAATGTTCAGATAAACATTGCCATTATGTGCATCTCATTTGCATTCAGGACAAAAGCACCCTTTAGACTACCTGAGGTAAGTAATGTTATTAACATTATTAAAAATAAAAAGGTATAAACAATATTTTTTTCATGAAGAAAAATTACATGCAAATGTAGGTGATATTTCCTGAACGTCCAGATATCTTATTTGCATTTTTCTGAGTTCGTATCAATTACACGCATGGACTTTCCATAACAAGATGATACGAACTCACAAAATGAAAATAAGATATCTGGATGTTCAGGAAACATCACCTACATTTGCATGTAATTTTTATTCATGAAAAAAATATTGTTTATACCTTTTTATTTTTAATAATGTTAAGAACATTAATTACCTCAAGTAGTTTAAAAGGGTGCATTTGTCCTGAATGCAAATGATATGCACATAAAGGTAATGTTTATCTGAACATTTTGATATCTTATTTGCATTTTTCTGAGTTCATATGAATTAGTTATGAATTTTCAAAGTTTTGTTTAAACGGTCAAAGGGCATTCGAGGGATCACGGCGGAAAAAGTAAGGGCAAAACTAAGCAAGCTCGAAAAGTAAGGGCAAAACCCGTGGGTAGGAACCAACTAGGGGTAAAAATGCAATTGTCCCAAAAATTTATTACTAAACAGAAGCAAAAACAAAAAACAAAAATAAAATTGGGTTGCCTCACAACTAGCGCTATCGTTTAACGCCCCTAGCTAGGCATAAAAGCGAGGATAGATCTAAGTAGTGCCATCTTTGGCATTCGGAAAGAAAAGAGCGAATTTCCTTTCTATGGCGTTCATCCTTCTATTTTGGGAAAGCACATTGCCATTAATGGAGGAAGTAAGATTAAGCACGTTACAGAAATTTGCATCTAAGCTAGCCTTCATCTCTTTGATAATTTCGTTTTGATAAAAGCATAAGAGGGTGGTAGATTCAACCTTATCATTCATGGGGTGCCCAAATATAGTTTTCATTCTTTCATAGGTATCTATAGCATCCCCTTCAAGAAAACCCCCTTCAAAAATAGAATCTAGAACTTGCTTAAAAGAAGCGGGTAAGCCAACATAGAAACTTTTTAAGTAAACCTCAATTTGATATTGTGGCACATAGCTAGCCCGAATCCTTAATAACATATCCCAAGCATCTTTTAAAGACTCATCAAGTAAATAACGAAAAATTCTAGAGTCATCTTCATAAAAATTATTCAAACTCTCATTGGTGACACTGGTGGGTCTTTCCATAGCATCATTATTTATGAGCTTAGAGAGGATAGAGGGACTATCCAAGGTACTAAAATCCTGGAAAGGACCCTTAGTTCTTTTTGATTCGGCCATGGCAACTGGAAGGAAAACAGTAAAGAGAGGGAAGATTGGGAAAGAGAGGGCGAATAAAACAGCAAGGGTGAAGTGGGGGAGAGGAAAACGAGAGGCAAATGGCAAATAATGTAATGCGAGGGAGATGAGTTTGTGATGGGTACTTGGTATGTCTTGACTTGAGTGAAGACCTCCCAGGCAACGGCGCCATAAATCCTTCTCGCTACTTCTTGAGCTTGCGTTGGTTTTCCTTGAAGAGGAAAGGGTGATGCAGCAAAGTAGCATAAGTATTTCCCTCAGTTTTTGAGAACGAAGGTATCAATCCAGTAGGAGGCTCCTCAAAAGTCCCACGCACCTACACAAACAAACAAGAACCTTGCAACCAACACAATAAAGGGGTTGTCAATCCCTTCACGACCACTTGCGAAAGTGAGATCTGATAGAGATAATACGATAAGATAAATATTTTTGGTATTTTTATGATATAGATTGGAAAAGTAAAGATGCAATAAAAGAAGATGGAAAGCTTATTAAGGACAGTAAAACCGAGCCACTTTCCAGCCCTCTCACGCACTAGACGATTTTCGTCATCAGATCTTGCATCCCGATATTTCTGGCCATTCGATGACTGTCCGAGGGGCTGCTGCTCCGGTAGAAAAATCCAAAGCATGTGGTTGTCTGGGCCTTCTGCCGTGTGAAGCCCATGAACGAATCTCCCCCTCTCTCTGTTTGTTTGCACGACAGCAGGTCATGGGCGACTGCACGAAGGAGCAGCCGCTGCCACCGCTGGCGGGACTTGCTCGCCGCTGGACTTGCCTCGCCGTCGCCTAGACTCTCCCTGGCCGCCGCTGCCTCAAATCTCGTCGTCGTCTGGACTCGGCTGCACTTCTCCGTCTATCTGCCTTCACCACCATGGGTAACACATTCAAGGAGCCATCGTCGCTCCTGCTGCTTCCTCTGGATTGTCCTTGTTTGCTATGCCCCACCTATGTATGTTCCTCAATCTAATCTATTTGCTTTCCTGTCTTTTCTCCTCTAGGTCTGTAATTGTAGTAGCAAGATCAGGGGCTGGGCGTGGACACCTCCGGCCACGATATAAAGTTGATGCTAGTGAGAGCCAAATTAGATGAGATCCACCACTCGCCTCACCACGATCAGGGGCAATTACTACATCTCTAATACTGGTTGGAAGTTGTGAGTTTTAGATTTATTACATCTGGTGTTCTGTTGGCCCCTGTTGTGATTTGAGGAGAAGGTTGTGGTACGGGCGTTGTACAGGCAATAGGCACAAACGGGAGATGCTGAATGTGGCATTTTACTGGCACTGGTTTTTTTTCTAGATGATGACGGGCATGTACAGGCAGTGGGCACAAAATGTGATTCGATCTGTTATAGAGTGTACTCAATATGAACATGAGTCGTTAGCTATCTGGAAAACAAATAAAAAAGTGCGCACTCATTTATATGTTTAGTTACATAAGATAAATCGAGACCCCTCTGCCCCATTCTTCGTCGGGGCTTTGTTTCCCCTTTCCATATTACATTTCAGATGTGACTTTTTCCATGTTGCTTCCCTTCTTATACTGTTATTTATTGTACTTTTTGTGCGATTTTCTATATCATTACTGACATTGATAGACAACGATGGAATGGCCATGATCACTCTACCTTGTTGCTTCATCTTGCAGTACAATGATGATATGCCAAATTATTAGCATTATGATTTGGAATAAAGAATTTCTAGGCGTCATTTTTTTCTTCTTACATTAGTATTTTGAATAAACACCCCCTTGACTCGTAAGATATTTAGATGAATGGATGTTAAAGTAGTATGGTCCTTTCATTTCTAGAGTTATCGTTTCCTTGCATTATTTTTTTTAGAATAAATAGCTCTTACATTTTATTGGGTTTCTTGCCAAATGGATCCTCCTAAAGTATATGCTTGTGTTATTCGGAACCTCTATAGTGGTTTGTCAAGAGCATAGGGCATTGCTGCATCTTATCTGTCTGTCTACAAATTTATCCCAATATTACCCTTCTGGTGCATCTTTAATTTAGTTGAGTTTAGTCCTCACATATGTTCATCTTCATGTTCATCAGATTGATGAGAGACTGATGTTGCTGCGATGATAAGTGCTGGTGATTTATGTACTTTGCACTGAACCAACTAAAGCTAACATTGATTCTTGGTAAGAATAATGTGCGCTCAACTTTGCATAGTTTTTATATAGTTAAGTTTGTAATGTATATGACCAAATACGGCCACATGGCTCACCAAATAGTATTATATTTGCAGTGTCCTGGATTGTCATTTATACAAAATTTTCATTTGTATTGATCAGAACAGAAAGTATGTAGTACTTCCACTAATCTTTTTTCCTATACAAATACAGGGTGTAAGAATTGGGAGTATCTAAAGCACCAACGGTTGAAGGAGCTCATCCGCCCACCGAGAGCATTGCAGCTTTCCACATGCCATTGATTAATCCATCTGCTTTAGTTGCATCAGATACTCCATCCTTTAATTGTTCTTTAATTACATTGCTAATGTCACTTACATATATGTAACTAAGTGAAAATAGGGCTTTGTAAGGACGTCACACTATTATTAGTTTGACATAGTGTGACATGTTTCACTGAGAAGCTTTGTCAAGATTAGTATAGTGATTACTTTCATGGAATACCATTTGTTTTCACTTTCCTTGTAGGATCACATATTGGCACTTTCATGGTCATGAAATGCTTATGTTGTAGATTTTCATCCAATTTATGAGATGCTAGAAAAAACTTGGTAGATATGGAACTAAGAGGTTGGTCAATATGACCGGAAAAATATACAAGATGGTAACTATCTATTTGTAAAATTACTATCACTCTATTAAAAAAATAGACGGGCGCTGCAATGCGCGCCAATCATGATCTAGTATGTTAAAAGATAGACCCGGGGGGGCATAGGTTTCACTAGTGGCTTCTCTCAAGATAGCATAAGTATTACGGTGGGTGAACAAATTACTGTCGAGCAATTGATAGAAAAGCAAATAATTATGAGATTATCTAGGCATGATCATGTATATAGGCATCATGTCCGTGACAAGTAGATCGACTCCTGCCTGCATCTACTACTATTAATCCACACATCGACCGCTATCCAGCATGCATCTAGAGTATTAAGTTCATAAGAACAGAGTAACACATTAAGAAAGATGACATGATGTAGAGGGATAAACTCATGCAATATGATATAAATCCCATCTTTTTATCCTCGATGGCAACAATACAATACGTGCCTTGCTGCCCCTGCTATCACTAGGAAAGGACACCGCAAGATTGAACCCAAAGCTAAGCACTTCTCCCATTGCAAGAAAGATCAATCTAGTAGGCCAAACCAAACTGATAATTCGAAGAGACTTGCAAAGATAACTTAATCACACATAAAAGAATTTAGAGGAGATTCAAATATTTCTCATAGATAAACTTGATCATAAACCCACAATTCATCGGATCTCGAAAAACACACCGCAAAAAGAGTTACATCGAATAGATCTCCAAGAAGATCGATGAGAACTTTGTATTGAGACTCAAAGAGAGATAAGAAGCCATCTAGCTAATAACTATGGACCCGAAGGTCTGTGGTAAACTACTCACAACTCATTGGAGAGGCCTTGGAGATGATGTAGAGGCCCTCCGGGGTCGATCCCCCCCCCCCC
>NC_041391.1:223860481-223943267 GCF_002162155.2 Triticum dicoccoides
GCACCGACGAAGGCTCCAAGATGGGATCTCGCGGATACATAAGGTTGCGGCAGTGGAATTAGGTTTTCGTGGTATGTTCTGATGGTGTCAGGGTACGTGGGTATATATAGGAGGAAGAAGTAAGTCGGTGGACGCCCGAGGGGCCCAGGAGGGTGGGGGGCGCGCCCACCTATAGGGGGGCGCCGGGCACCCTCGTGGCCGCCTCTCTTGTTGCTTGACTTCCACTCCAAGTCTCCAGGTTCATGTTTGTTCCAAAAAGATCGCTCCCGAAGGTTTCATTCTGTTTGGACTCTGTTTGACATTCCTTTTCTTCAAAACACTGAAATAGGCAAAGAAAACAGCAATTCAGGCTGGGCCTCCAGTTAATAGGTTAGTCCCAAAAATGATATAAAAGTGTAAAGTAAAGCCCATAAACGTCCAAAACGGGTAATATAATAGCATGGAACAATCAAAAATTATAGATATGTTGGAGACATATCAGACCCGGCATGGTCTCAGGTCCTGGGGATGCAGTTGGCTGCGCTAGAACACTCCATGGACGAGCCGGGTGTTGATCTGCTGGTCCTGCCATAGTGGTTGTGCCACCCTCGACACCCTAAAGCCGAGCGTGTCTAGCGGCGATGAGCGTGTCGCTCACTGCGGTCGTCGTGTCCAGAGGCGGTGCGGGAGCTGCGCCACATTGCTGGCCCCCACGACCGACATGAACGGTTGCTGGTGGCAAGGAGGTCGTGAGCCAGCTCCTCCATTGGACTAGTCTGCGCCATGTCATCTCGAAAGGTGTGCCCGACATGTCGGTTTCCCTGTTTTCCCGGCCAAATTCGAGTGTCGGTATGGCCTAATTAACACTCGGCCGACCTCTCTCTCTTCTTAGTCTAGTAGTAAATGACGTAGGCAGGGGAGGGGGAGGGACGTCAGTTTGCTCTCAACTGCGTCCCACAAGCGAGCGAAAACGCAAGATGAAGCGTGTTCCATTCGGTGAGTGACGTGCAAGGTCCATCGTGTCGGGGTGCAACGCGAATGCGACAAGAGTGTTGTACACCGTCTATTCCTTATGAACTTGCATACTTCAAGTACTCCTTTTTTGAGCATGATACAGATGCAAGCGCTCATATATGTGCATACACTCACCCCTATGAACGCACCCACGCACACCCTACCCCTATGAGCACCTTTGAGAGACTGAGCCGTCATATCTATATCTCTACTCTTATCTCTACTCTCGGTGATGATGGTGTGCCTGCCATCTTGCAATATAGACCCTCCGATCTATATCTGACGGATAGAAAGCAAACTATGGCAATTTTGGAAAAGTATACCCGCACCTCTCTTGTTCATCCTTATCTCCGACAACTT
Organism: Triticum dicoccoides; assembly: GCF_002162155.2. NCBI lineage: Eukaryota > Viridiplantae > Streptophyta > Magnoliopsida > Poales > Poaceae > Triticum > Triticum dicoccoides. Next base: position 223,861,835 of record NC_041391.1, read on the forward strand.
CATTGTTGAGTAATTAAAAGAGGAAGCCTCTATAACAATCTGGCATGGTGACCACTGCCGGCGTCGTCCATCCCCATGCCTCCGCTAAGTTCGACCACCAATCACCACCACGCCCCACTCCTCCTCACCTTATCTCTCATCTTTCTTGAGATATCATTTTTTGATGAAATTCTCGAGATACCATTTTATTTGATGAAATTCTCAAGATATCATTAGTTTTTACACATGGGATTACTCCTGCATGGGTCAATCACAATAGTTGTTTTGTAAAAAAATGCATCCTGATGTTTCGTGCAATGCACGGGCATCTTGCTACTCATCTTGAGATTTACGAAGTCACCACCTTGTCGTCGACAGGAACGATGGGGAGGTCCGGACGTTTGCCATGTGAAACTCCGAAACTTTGGTCCCATCCCACCCGACAACTCTCTGGGCTCCAGTCGTTCGGCTTTGCAAACTCCACACAGTCAAAACCGATTGACCGGTCGTCATCGGAACCACTATTCACACCAGAACCTTTGTTGCTCGGACTACACCAAAACCACACCTCCTCTCCAGTCCATTCCTCCACCTTTCGATCCCCTAGCCCGCATCAGCCATCCCCTAGTTCGTTGGAAATCCATGGTGCACCGCAAGATCACGTACTACAAGATGTTGACACTGGAGCGCCATGCATAAATCGAAGTGGCGGTCAGTGCCACAGACCTCCGTTCCCAAGCTCGCTTTACGGCGGGCCAATCCCTGAGTTCTCTGGAGCAAAGCTCTGAGGAGGAGGAAGCCGATCCAATGTTCATAGCGAAGGTCGCGGCGCAGAAGGCCCCTGACGTGTATAAGACGATGGACATTGACTTCATGCCGGCGTCCGGGTCCCCCATGGTGCAGGAGGACCAGCGGTTCAAACTGGCAATCCTAAACAAGGACCATGAGGCAAAGGCTCAACTCGATGCGGAGCATGCGGATGCCGCTACCATCGAGGCCCTCCTGCAGGCGGAACCAGATGTCGTGGACGTGAACCAGGCGGCGGAAGCTTAACTTGATGCGGAGCGCGCGGATGCCGCTGCCATCGAGGCCCTCCTGCAGGCGGAACCAGACATCCTGGACTCTAATCGGGCGGCGGAGGCTCAACTCGATGCGGAGCGCGTGGATGTCATTGCCATCGAGTCCCTCCTGCAGGCGGAACCGAACATCATGGACGTCAACTGGGCAGTGCTCACATCCGTGCAGAGTGCCCGCAAGCTCCGCGTGCACGAGTAGCTGGAGGCCAAGGACAACCACGGTGTGGAGACACACGTTGGCAACTACAGCTGGTTCGCGCTAGCAGCCAAAGACGACGATTCCGTCTCGTTCCACAAAAAGTGATAGTTTTTCTTTATGTTGTTGTTTTTAGGGATCTTTTGTTGTGTAAAAACCTATATTTATGCAAGTCGCCTGACTTCATCATTTGGGTCAGTCGACCATTTCAAGCGGTTGGATGAATATCCTACGTCTCCTAACCCTTCTTCTTCCTCACCTCTTCTTCTTCCCCAATTGACCACCACATGGACCGCATGGATCTTCTTCAACATGCGGTTGGATAAACATACTGTATGAACAAAAATTATGTGTCAGCGGTAGGATGGCTGAGTTTGGTTTGATCACATGCAGTAGCTCAGTGAGGGTGCGTTCCCTTGGTTGGGTTTGCAGCGTGTAGGAGCGACTGTGTGAGGGTGCGGTGCGACCACGATAGCCGTGCGCAAGTATACCTCCTTTTCATTTCGAAAAACTTTTGGCAAGTTGGCAAAAATGTGCACCAAAGTATGGCAATGCAAGGCCTAGACATGATACAAGTGAAGGAAATATGCCCTAGAGGCAATAATAAAGGTTTTATTTTATATTTCTTTATTCATGATAAATGTTTATTATTCATGCTAGAATTGTATTAACCGGAAACTTGATACATGTGTGAATACATAGAAAAAACACTGTGTCCCTAGTATGCCTCTACTAGACTAGCTCATTGATCAAAGATGGTTAAGTTTCCTAGCCATGGACATGTGTTGTCATTTGATGAATGAGATCACATCATTAGGAGAATGATGTGATGGACAAGACCCATTCATTAGCTTAGCATAATGATTGTTCGGTTTTATTGCTACTGCTTTCTTCATGTCAAATACATATTCCTCCGACTATGAGATTATGCAACTCCCGGACACCGGAGGAATGCCTTGTGTGCTATCAAACATCACAACGTAACTGGGTGATTATAAAGATGCTCTATAGGTATCTTCGAAGGTGTTTGTTGGGTTGGCATAGATCGAGATTAGGATTTGTCTCCGAGTATCAAAGAGGTATCTCTGGGCCCTCTCGGTAATGCACACCATATGAAGCCTTGCAAGCAATGTGACTAATGAGTTAGTTGCGGGATGATGCATTACGGAACGAGTAAAAAGACTTGCTGGTAACGAGATTGAACTAGGTATGAAGATACCGACGATCGAATCTCGGGCAAGTAACATACCGATGAAAAAGGGAATAATGTATGTTGACATAGAGGTTCGACCGATAAAGATCTTGGTAGAATATGTGGGAACCAATATGAGCATCCAGGTTCCGCTATTGGTTTTTGACCGGAGAGGTGTCTCGGTCATGTCTACATAGTTCTTGAACCATAGGGTCCGCACGCTTAACGTTCAATGACGATATGTATTATATGAGTTATGTGTTTTGGTGACCGAAAGTTGTTCGGAGTCCCGGGTGAGATCACATACATGACAAGGAGTCTCGAAATGGTCGAGAGGTAAAGATTGATATATTGGAAGGTAGTATTAGGACACCAAAAGTGTTAGGGAATGTATCGAGTACATATCAGAGTACCGGAGGGGTTACCGGAACCTCCTGGGGAAAGATATGGGCCATAGGAGGGAGGTACACCAGCCCACAAAGGGGTGGCGCACCCACCACCAGGGAGGAGTCCGAATTAGACAAGGGGAGGGGCGGCGCCCTCCCTTTCCTTCTCCCTCTTCCTCTCCTTCCCCATTTCCCCCTCCGGTAAAAGGAAGGGGGCGAATCCTACTAGGACCCCAAGTAGGACTCCTCCTACTTGGGGCATGCCTAGGGACGGCCTCCTCTCCCTCCCTCCTTTATATATGGGGGGCGCTCCTAGAACACATATCAATTGTTCCAAGCCATGTGCGGCGCCCCTCCTCCACAATTTACGCCTCTGGTAATATTCTCGCAGTGCTTAGGAGAAGCCCTGCGCGGATCACATCACCATCACCGTCACCATGCCGTCGTGCTGACGGAACTCATCTACTTACTCAACCCTCTGCTGGATCAAGAGCTCGAGGGGCGTCCTTGCATTGAACGTGTGCAGAACTCAAAGGTGTCATACGTTTGGTACTCAATCGGTCGGAATGAGAAGACGTTAGACTACATCATCCGCGTTGAGCAAATGCTTCCGCTTTCGGTCTATGAGGGTACATGGACATACTCTCCCTCTCTTGTTGCTATGCATCTCCTAGATAGATCTTGCGTGACCGTAGTAATTTTTTTGAAATTGCATGCTATGTTTCCCAACAGTGGCATCCGAGCTAGGTCAATGCGTAGATGATATGCATGAGTAGAACACAAAGAGTTGTGGGTGGTGATCGTCATACTGCTTACCATCAATGCCTTATTTTGATTCGGCGGTATTGTTGGATGAAGCGGCCCAGACCAACCTTACATGACCACGTTCATGAGACCAGTTCCACCGACAGACATGCAACTAGTTTTGCATAAAGGTGGCTGGCGGGTGTCTGTTTCTCCAACTTTAGTTGAATCGAATTTACTGACGCCAGTCCTTGTGAAGGTTAAAACAGCAAACTTGATAAATCACCGTTGTGGTTTTGTACTGTTTGTAAGAACGGTTCTTGCTAGAAGCCTGTAGCAGCCACGTAAAACTTGCAACAACAAAGTAGAGGACGTCTAACTTATTTTTGCAGGGCATGTTGTGGTGTGATATGGTCAAGACATGATGTGATATACGTTGTTGTATGAGATGATCATGTTTTGTAAAAGCTATCGGCAACTGGCAGGAGCCTTATGGTTGTCGCTTTATTGTATGAAATACAAGCGCCATGTATTTGCTTTACTTTATCACTAAGCGGTAGTCATAGTCATAGAAGAAATAGTTGGCGAGACAACCATGACGCTACGATGGAGATCAAGGTGTCAAGCCGGTGACGATGGAGATCATGACGTTGATTTGGTGATGGCAATCAAAAGCACAAGATGATGATGGCCATATCATGTCACATATTTTGATTGCATGTGATGTTTATCTTTATGCATCTTATTTTGCTTAGTATGACGGTAGCATTATAAGATGATCCCTTAACTAAATTTCAAGGTATAAGTGTTCTCCCCAAGTATGCACTATTGCAAAAGTTCTTCGTGCTGAGACACCACGTGATGATTGGGTGTGATAGGCTCTACGTTCAAATACAACGGGTGCAAGCCAGTTTTGCACATGTGGAATACTCGAGTTAAACTTGACGAGCTTAGCATGTACACACATGGCCTCATAACACTAGAGACCAAAAGGTCGAACGTGAATCATATAGTGGATATGATCAACATAGAGATGTTCACCATTGATGAATACTCCATCTCATGTGATGATCATACATGGTTTAGTTGATTTGGATCACGTATCATTTATATGACTTGAGGGATGTCTATCTAAGTGGGAGTTCTTAAGTAATTTGATTAATTGAACTTAATTTATCATGAACTTAGTCCTGATAGTTTTTGCATATCTATGTTGTAGATCAATGGCATGTGCTACCGTTCCCTTGAATTTTAATGCATTCCTAGAGAAAGCTAAGTTGAAAGATGATGGTAGCAACTACACGGACTGGGTCCATAACTTGAGGATTATCCTCATTGCTGCACAGAAGAATTATGTCCTTGATGCACCACTGGGTGAAAGACCTACTGCAGGAGCAGAAGCTAACATTATGAACGTCTGGCAAGCTCGATCTGATGACTACTCATTAGTTCAGTGTGACATACTTTACGGCTTAGAATCGGGACTTCAAAGATGTTTTCAACATCATGGACCATATGAGATGTTCCAGGAGTTGAAGTTAATATTTCAAGCAAATGTCCGAGTTGAGAGATATGAAGTATCCAACAAGTTCTATAGCTGCAAGATGGAGGAGAATAGTTATGTTAGTGAACACATACTCAGAATGTCTGGGTACCATAATCACTTGACTCAGCTGGGAGTTAATCTTCCAAATGATTGTGTCATTGACAGAGTTCTTCAATCACTGCCACCAAGCTACAAAGGCTTCGTGATGAACTAGAATATGCAAGGGATGGAAAAGACTATTCCCGAGCTGTTCACAATGCTAAAGGTTGCGGAGGTAGAAATCAAGAAGGAGCATCAAGTGTTGATGGTTAATAACACCACTAGTTTCAAGAAGAAGGGCAAGGGAAAGGAGGGTAAATTCAAGAATAACAGCAAGCAAGTTGTCAATCCCGGGAAGAAACCCAAAGCTAGACCCAAGCTTGAAACTGAGTGCTTCTACTGCAAATGGACTGGTCACTGGAAGCGGAACTGCCCCAAGTATTTGGCGGATAAGAAGGATGGCAAAGTGAATAAAGGTATATTTGATATACATGTTATTGATGTGTACCTTACTAATTCTGATAGTAGTTCCTGGGTATTTGATACCGGTTCGCTTGCTCATATTTGTAACTCGAAATAGGGACTATGGATTAAACGAAGATTGGCTAAGGACGAGGTGACGATGCACGTCAGGAATGGTTCCAAGGTCGATGTAATCACCATCGGCACGCTACCTCTACATCTACCTTCGGGATTAGTTTTAGACCTGAATAATTGTTATTTGGTGCCAGCGTTGAGCATGAACATTATATCTGGATCTTGTTTAGTGTGAGACAATTATTCATTTAAATCAGAGAATAAGGTTGTTCTACTTATATGAGTAATATCTTTTATGGTCATGCACCCTTGAAGAGTAGTCTAGTTTTGTTGAATCTCGATCGTAGTGATACTCATATTCATAACATTGATGCCAAAAGATGCAAAGTTGATAATGATAGTGCAAATTATTAGTGGCACTACCATTTAGGTCATATCGGTGTAAAGCACATGAAGAAACTCCATGGAGATGGACTTTTGGAATCACTTGATTATGAATCATTTGATACTTGCGAACCGTGCAATATGGGCGAGATGACTAAAACTCTGTTCTCCAGAACAATGGAATGAGCTAGTGACTTACTGGAAATAATACATACCGATGTATGTGGTCTGATGAGTGTTGAGGCTCGTGGCGGGTATCGTTATTTTCCGACCTTCACAGATGATTTGAGCAGATATGGGTATATCTACTTAATGAAACACAAGTCTGAAACATTTGAAAAGTTCAAAGAATTTCAGAATGAAGTGGAGAATCATCGTAACAAGAAAATAAAGTTTCTACAATCTGATCGTGGAGGTGAATATTTGAGTTACGAGTTTGACCTTCATTTAAAACAATGTGGAATAGTTTCACAACTCACGCCACCTGGAACACCACAGTGTAATGGTGTGTCCAAATGTCGTAACCACACTTTATTAGATATGATGCGATCTATGATGTCTCTTACCGATTTACCACTATCGTTTTGGGGTTATGCGTTAGAGACAGCTGCATTCACAATTCATGTTAAACAGGGCACCGTCAAAATCCGTTGAGACGACACCGTATGAACTGTGGTTTGGCAATAAAACTAAGTTGTCATTTCTTAAAGTTTGGGGATGCAATGCTTATGTCAAAAGGCTTCAGCTTGATAAGCTTGAACCCAAATCGGAGAAGTGCGTCTTCACAGGATACCCTAAGGAATCAATTGGGTACACCTTCTACCACAGATCCGAAGGCAAGATCTTTGTTGCCAAGAATGGAACCTTTCTAGAGAAGGAGTTTCTCTCGAAAGAAGTGAGTGGGAGGAAAGTAGAACTCGATGAAGTAATTGTACCTTCTCTCAATTTGGAAAGTAGCTCATCTGAGAAATCAATTCCCGTGATGCCTACATGAACTAGAGAGGAAGCTAATGATAATGATCATCAAACTTCAGATCAAGTTGCTTCATAACCTCGTAGGTCAACCAGAGCACAATCCGCACCAGAGTGGTATGGTAATCCTATTCTGGAAGTCATGTTACTTGATATGATGAACCCACAAACTATGAAGAAGCTATGATGAGCCCAGATTCTGATAGATGGCTTGAGGCTATGAAATCTGAGATATGATCCATGTATGAGAACAAAGTGTGGACTTTGGTGGATTTGCCCGACGATCGGCGACCCATAGAGAATAAATGGATCTTCAAGAAGAAGACTGACGCTGATGGTAATGTTACTGTCTATAAAGCTTGACTTGTCGCAAAATGTTTTTGACAAGTTCAAGGAATTGACTATGGTGAGACTTTCTCACCCGTAGCGATGCTTAAGTTGTCTGAATCATGTTAGCAATTGACGCATTTTATGATTATAAAATCTGGCAAATGGATGTCAAAACAGCATTACTTAATGGATTTCTTAAAGAAGAGTTGTATATGATGCAACCAGAAGGTTTTGTCGATCCTAAAGGTGCTAACAAAGTGTGCAAGCTCCAGCTATCCATTTATGGACTGGTGCAAGCATCTCGGAGTTGGAATATACGCTTTGATGAGGTGATCAAAACATATGGTTTTATACAGACTTTTGGAGAAGCATGTATTTACAAGAAAGTGAGTGGGAGCATATAGCATTTCTAATATTATATATGGATGACATATTGTTGATTGGAAATGATGTAGAATTTTTGGATATCATAAAAGGATACTTGAATAAAAGTTTTTCAATGAAAGACCTCCGTGAAGCTGCTTATATATTGGGCATCAAGATCTATATAGATAGATCAAGACGCTTGATAGGACTTTCACAAAGCACATACCTTGATAAAGTTTTGAAGAAGTTCAAAATGGATCAGTCAAAGAAAGGGTTCTTGCTTGTGTTACAAGGTGTGAAGTTGAGTTAGACTCAATGCCCGACCACCGCAGAAGATAGAGAGAAAATGAAAGTCATTCACTATGCCTCAACCATAGATTCTATCATGTATCCTATGCTGTGTACCAGACCTGATGTGTGCCTTACTATAAGTTTAGCATGGAGGTACCAAAGTAATCCAAGAGTGGATCACTAGACAATGGTCAAGAACATCCTGAAGTACCTGAAAAGGACTAGGGATATGTTTCTCGTTTATGGAGGTGACAATGAGCTTGTTGTAAGTGGTTACGTTGATGCTAGCTTTGACACTGATCCGGATGACTCTAAGTCACAAACTGGATACATATTTTTATTGAATGGTAGAGCTGTCAGTTGGTGCAGTTCCAAGCAGAGCGTCGTGGCGGGATCTACGTGTGAAGCGGAGTACATAGCTGCTTGATATGTCTCCAACGTATCTATAATTTTTGATGTATTCATGCCATGTTTATAATATTTTTACATGATTTTGGTATGATTTGATTAGAACTAACCCGGACTGACGCTGTTTTCAGCAGAACTACCATGGTGTTGTTTTTGTGCAGAAATAAAAGTTCTCGGAATGCGCTGAAAATCAATCGATATTTTTTTGGAAAATATAAAAAATACTGGAACAAAAAGTGACTGGAGGAGAGTCCTGAGGGCCCCATGAGGGTGGATGGCACACCCCTAGGGTGCGCCCCCTTCATCATGGACTCCCTGTGGGGCCCCCTAATGTGAAACCGACATCAACCCCTCCTATAAATCCCCAAACTTCCAGAACAAAACCTAGATTGGGAGTTCCGCTACCGCAAGCCTCTGTAGCCACCAAAAACCAATCGGGACCCTGTTCTAGTACCCTGCGGGAGGGGGGATCCATCACCGGTGGCCATCTTCATCATCCCAGCGCTCTCCATGACGTGGAGGGAGTAGTTCACCCTCGGAGCTGAGGGTATGTACCAGTAGCTATGTGTTTGATCTCTCTCTCTCTCTCTCTCTCTCTCTCTCTCTCTCTCTCTCGTGTTCTTCATTTGGCACGATCTTGATGTACCGCGAGCTTTGCTATTATAGTTGGATCATATGATGTTTCTCCCCCTCTAACTTCTTGTAATGGATTGAGTTTTCCCTTTGAAGTTATCTTATAGGATTGAGTCTTTAAGGATTTGAGAACACTTGATGTATGTCTTGCGTGGATACCCGTGGTGAGAATGGGGTATTCTATTGATTCACTTGATGTATGTTTTGGTGATCAACTTGTGGGTTCCGTGACCTTGTGAACTTATGCATAGGGGTTGGCATATTTTTTCATCTTCACTCTCCGGTAGAAACTTTGGGGCACTCTTTGAGGTTCTTTGTGTTGGTTTGAATAGATGAATCTGAGATTGTGTGATGCATATCATATAATCATACCCACGGATACTTGAGGTGACATTGGAGTATCTAGGTGACATTAGGGTTTTGGTTGATGTGTGTCTTAAGGTGTTATTTTACTACGAACTCTAGGGCTGTTTGTGACACTTATTGGAATAGCCCATTGGATTGATCAGAAAGAATAACTTTGAGGTGGTTTCGTACCCTGCAATAATCTCTTCATTTGTTCTCTGCTATTAGTGACTTTGGAGTGACTCTTTGTTGCACGTTGAGGGATTGTTATATGATCTAGTTATGTTATCATTGTTGAGTGAACTTGCACTAGTGAAAGTATGAACCCTAGTCCATGTTTCTAAGCATTGCAATACCGTTTTCGCTCACTTTTATCGCTTGCTGCCTTGCTGTTTTTATATTTTCAGATTACAAAAACCTATATCTACCATCCATATTGCACTTGTATCACCATCTCTTCGCCGAACAAGTGCACCTATACAATTTACCATTGTATTGGGTGTGTTGGGGACACAAGAGACTCTTTGTTATTTGGTTGCAGGGTTGTTTTAGAGAGGCCATCTTCATCCTACGCCTCCCACGGATTGATAAACCTTAGGTCATCCACTCGAGGGAAATTTTCTACTGTCCTACAAACCTCTGCCCTTGGAGGCCCAACAACGTCTACAAGAAGAAGGTTGCGTAGTAGACATCAAGCTCTTTTCTGGCGCCGTTGCTGGGGAGGTTAGTGCTTGAAGGTATATCTTTTGATCTTGCAATCGAATCTTTTAGTTTCTTGTTTTATCACTAGTTTAGTTTACAAAATAAAACTACAAAAAATGGAATTGAGGTTGCCTCATATGCTTCATCTTTTTAAATTGTGCTCAAGTGTTAGAAGAAGAATGCATTAAAATGTTTGGCACTAAATTTTTGAATGATGAGCATGATTGCAATGTTGTTAGTATGAATTCCTTGAATGTCCATGATGCTAATGATATGCAAAGCCACAAGCTTGGGGATGCTATGTTTAATGAAGATGATTTTTTTTAGTCTCCCAATTTTTGATATGCAAATTTATTATGGTGATTGCATGCCTCCTATTTATTATGATTATATTGATGAAAGTGGATTTGGAGAGGTCATGACTTTATTTAGTGATGAATCCACTATTTCGGAAGAGGTTCCAATTGATTATGAGAACAAAGTTGCTTATGATGATTATTGTGATGACATGTATGCCATAAAGAATAATGATAACCATGAAACTTGTCATCTTGATTTTAATTTTCAATTGGATTATGGCTCACATGATAGTTATTTTGTTGAGCTTGCTCCCACTACTATTCATGAGAAGAAATTTGTTTCTCTGGAGAGTAATAAATTTTTTATGCTTGTGGATCATGAAAAGAATGCTTTATGTGATAGTTATACTGTTGAATCCATTCATGATGCTACTGAAAATTATCATGAGGGAGGAGTATATGCTTGTAGGAATTTCAATAATATCAAGTTTCGTCTCTATGTGTTGAAGGTTTTGAAGTTATGCTTGTTCTGCCTTCCTATGCTAGTTGATTCTTGTTCCCATAAGTTGTTTTCTCACAAAATCCCTAGGCATAGGAAGTGGGTTAGACTTAAATGTGCTATCCATATTCTTCATGATGCTCCCATTATGTTTCAATTCTTATCTTTTATGTGAGCAACATTGAAATCATCATGCCTAGCTAAAAAGGTATTAAAGAAAAGCGCTTGTTGGGAGATAAACCAATATTTACCCCTACTGTTTTTGTGTGTCCACATGATTATGCTACTGTAGTAATCATGTTTTATAGCTTTTGTTTCAATAAAGTGCCAAGTAAAGCCTTTAGGATAGCTTACGGTGATAGTTGTGTTGATCCTGCTGAAAATCAGAAACTTTTACGCTTAGTAAATTATTTTTGAAAATTTACAGAAACATGATTTTGATATTATTATTTTTGCTCTGTATTTATACACAAATTTCTCTGGTTTTCCTAATTTTTCTGGATTTTTGGAGTTACAGAAGTATTCGAGAGTTAAAGATTACTACAGACTGTTCTGTTTTTGACAGATTCTATTTTCTATGTGTTGTTTGCTTATTTTGATGAATCTATGAGTAGCATCGGAGGGTATGAACCATAGAGAAGTTGGAATACAGCAGATATTACACCAATATGAATTTAGAATGAGTTCACAACAGTACCTAAGTGGTGATTTTATTTTCTTATACTAACGGAGCTTACAAGTTTTCTGTTGAGTTTTGTGTTGTGAAGTTTTCAAGTTTTGGGTAAAGATTCGATGGACTATGGAATAAGGAGTGGCAAGAGCCTAAGCTTGGGGATGCCGAAGGCACCCCAAGGTAATATTCAAGGACAACCAAGAGCCTAAGCTTGGGGATGCCCCGGATGGCATCCCCTGTTTCGTCTTCGTTCATCGGTAACTTTACTTGGAGCTATATTTTTATTCACCACATGATATGTGTTTTGCTTGGAGCGTCATTTTATTTTATTTTGTTTTGCTTGCTGTTAGAATAAAATCCCAAGATCTGAATTCTTAAATGTTAGAGAGTCTTCACATAGTTACATAATTATTTGACTACTCATTGATCTTCACTTATATCTTTCTGAGTAGTTTGCCGTTTGCTCTAGTGCTTCACTTATATCTTTTAGAGCACGACGGTGGTTTTATTTTGAAGAAATAGATGAACTCTCATGATTCACTTATATTATTTTGAGAGTCTCTAAACAGCATGGTACTTTGCTTTGGTTATGAATTTAGTCCTAATATGATAGGCATCCAAGAGGGATATAATAAGAACTTCCATATAAAGTGCTTTGAATACTATGAGAAGTTTGATTCCTTATGATTGTTTTGAGATATGAGGATGGTGATATTAGAGTCATGCTAGTGATTAAATTGTGAATTGTAGAAATACTTGTGTTGAAGTTTGTGATTCCCGTAGCATGAACGTATGGCGAACCGTAATGTGATGAAGTCGGAGCATGATTTATTTTTTCATTGTCTTCCTTATGAGTGGCGGTCATGGACGAGCGATGGTATTTTCCTACCAATCTATCCCCCTAGGAGCATGCGCGTAGTACTTCGTTTCGATGGCTAATAGATTTTTTCAATAAGTATGTGAGTTCTTTATGACTAATGTTCAGTCCATGGATTATACACACTTTCACCCTTCCACCATTGCTAGACTCTCTTGTACCGCGAAACTTTCGCCGGTACCATACACCAACCATATACCTTCCTCAAAACAGCCACCATACCTACCTATTATGGCATTTCCATAGCCATTCCGAGATATATTGCCATGCAACTTTCCTCCGTTCTATTTATTATGACATGCTTTATCATTGTCATATTGCTATTGCATGATCATGTAGTTGACATCGTATTTGTGGCAAAGCCACCTTTCATAATTATTTCATACATGTCACTCTTGATTCATTGCACATCCGGGTACACCGCCGGAGGCATTCATATAGAGTTATATTTTGTTCTAAGTATCGAGTTGTAATTCTTGAATTATAAGTAAATAAAAGTGTGATGATCTTCATTATTAGAGCATTGTCCCAATGAGGAAAGGATGATGGAGACTATGATTCCCCAACAAGTTGGGATGAGACTCCGGACGAAAAAAAAGAGGCCAAAAAGAAAGAGAAGGCCCAAAAAATGAGAGAAAAAGAGAGAAGGGGAAATGTTACTATCCTTTTTCCACATTTGTGCTTCAAAGTAGCACCATGATCTTCATGATAGAGAGTCTCCTATGTTGTCACTTTCATATCCTAGTGGGAATTTTCATTATAGAACTTGGCTTGTATATTCCAATGATGGGCTTCCTCAAAATGCCCTAGGTCTTCGTGAGCAAGCAAGTTGGATGCACACCCACTTAGTTTCTTTTTGAGATTTCATACACTTATAGCTCTAGTGCATCTGTTGCATGGCAATCCCTACTCAATCACATTGATATCTATTGATGGGCATCTCCATAGCCCGTTGATACGCCTAGTTGGTGTGAGACTATCTTCTTGTTTTTGTCTTCTCCACAACCACCATTCTATTCCACCTTAGTGCTATATCCATGGCTCATGCTCATGTATTGTGTGAAGATTGAAAAAGTTTGAGAATATCAGAAGTATGAAACAATTGCTTGGCTTGTCATCGGGGTTGTGCATGATTTAAATATTTTGCTTGATGAAGATAGAGCATAGCCAGACTACATGATTTTGTAGGGATAGCTTTCTTTGACAATGTTGTTTTGAGAAGACATGATTGCTTTGTTAGTATGCTTGAAGTATTATTATTTTTATCTCAATATTAAACTTTTGTTTTGAATCTTGTGGATCTTAATATTCTTGCCACAATAAAGAGAATTACATTGATAAATATGTTAGGTAGCATTTGACATCAAAAATTCTGTTTTTATCATTTACTACTCGAGGACGAGCAGGAATTAAGCTTGGGGATGCTTGATACGTCTTCAACGTATCTATAATTTTTGATGTATTCATGCCATGTTTATAATATTTTTACATGATTTTGGTATGATTTTATTAGAACTAACCCGGACTGACATTGTTTTCAGTAGAACTACCATGGTGTTGTTTTTGTGCAGAAATAAAAGTTCTCGGAATGCGCTGAAAATCAACGGAGATTTTTTTGGAAAATATAGAAAATACTGGAACAAAAAGTTAATGGAGGAGAGTCCCAAGGGCCCCACGAGGGTGGAGGGTGCCCCCCTAGGGAGCGCCCCCGTGCCTCGTGGACTCCCTATGGGGCCCACTGACGTGAAACCGACATCAACCCCTCCTATAAATTCTCAAACTTCCAGAACAAAACCTAGATCGGGAGTTCCACCGCCGCACGTCTCTGTAGCCACCAAAAACCAATCGGGACCCTGTTACGACACCCTGCCGGAGGGGGATCCATCACCGGTGGCCATCTTCATCATCCCGGCGCTCTCCATGACGAGGAGGGAGTAGTTCACCCACGAGGCTGAGGGTATGTACCAGTAGCTATGTGTTTGATATCTCTCTCTCTCTCTCTCTCGTGTTCTTGATTTGGCACGATCTTGATGTACCGTGAGCTTTGCTATTATAGTTGGATCATATGATGTTTCTCCCCCTCTACCTTATTGTAATGGATTGAGTTTTCCATTTGAATTTATCTTATCGTACTGAGTCTTTAAGGATTTGAGAACACTTGATGTATGTCTTGCATGGGATACCCGTGGTGACAATGGGGTATTATATTGATTCACTTGATATATGTTTTGGTGATCAACTTGCGGGTTCCGTGACCTTGTGAACTTGTGCATAGGGGTTGGCACATGTTTTCGTCTCGACTCTCCGGTAGAAACTTTGGGGCACTCTTTGAGGTTCTTTGTGTTGGTTTGAATAGATGAATCTGAGATTGTGTGATGCATATCGTATAATCATACCCACGGATACTTGAGGTGACATTGGAGTATCTAGGTGACATTAGGGTTTTGGTTGATGTGTGTCTTAAGGTGTTGTTTTACTACGAACTCTAGGGCTGTTTGTGACACTTCTAGGAATAGCCCATTGCATTGATCGGAAAGAATAACTTTGAGGTGGTTTCGTACCCTACAATAATCTCTTCGTTTGTTCTCCGCTATTAGTGAGTGACTCTTTGTTACATGTTGAGGGATTGTTATATGATCTAATTATGTTATCATTGTTGAGAGAACTTGCACTAGTGAAAGTACGAACCCTAGGCTTGTTTCTAAGCATTGGAATACCGTTTTCGCTCACTTCTATTGCTTGCTACCTTGCTGTTTTTATATATTCAGATTACAAAAACCTATATCTACCATCCATATTGCACTTGTATCACCATCTCTTCGCCGAACTAGTGCACCTATACAATTTACCATTGTGTTGGGTGTGTTGGGGACACAAGAGACTCTTTGTTATTTGGTTGCAGGGTTGTTTGAGAGAGACCATCTTCATCCTACGCCTCCCACAGATTGATAAACCTTAGGTCATCCACTTGAGGGAAATTTGCTAATGTCCTACAAACCTCTGCACTTGGAGGCCCAACAACGTCTACAAGAAGAAGGTTACGTTGTAGACATCACTGCCTTGGAAGCAGCAAATGAAGGAGTCTGGATGAAGGAGTTCATATCCGATCTAGGTGTAATACCTAGTGCATCGGGTCCAATGAATATCTTTTTTGACAATACTGGAGCAATTGCCTTGGCGAATGAATCCAGATTTCACAAAAAGACCAAACACATCAAGAAACGCTTCAACTCAATCCGAGATTTGGTCAAGGACGGAGACATGGAGATTTGCAAAATATATACGGATCTTAATGTGGCAGATCCGTTGACTAAGCCTCTTCCATGAGCAAAACTTGATCAGCACCAAGACTCCATGGGTGTTAGATTCATTACAATGTAACCTATATTATTGACTCTAGTGCAAGTGGGAGACTGAAGGAAATATGCCTTGAGGCAATAATAAAGTTGTTATTTTATATTTCCTTATTCATGATAAATGTTTATTATTCATGCTAGAATTGTATTAACCGGAAACTTGATACATGTGTGAATACATAGACAAAACACCGTGTCCCTAGTATGCCTCTACTAGACTAGCTCGTTGATCAAAGATGGTTAAGTTTCCTAGCCATGGACATGTGTTGTCATTTGATGAACGGGATCACATCATTAGGAGCTTGGAAAACCATTTTTAGCTCTTGGAACATCTCATATGCTCTTTGCTGCTCAAAACGCTTTTGGAGCCCCGGTTCTAAGATGTAAAGCATGCCGCACTGAACCAGGGAGTAATCATCACTACGCGACTATCAAGCGTTCATAACGTCTTGAGTTGCTGGGAAAATGGGTGCGTCACCTAGTGGTTCTTCAAAGACATATGCTTTCTTGGCAGCTATGAGGATGATCCTCAAGTTTCGGACCCAGTCCTTATAGTTGCTACCATCATCTTTCAGCTTGGTTTTCTTTAGGAATGCATTGAAGTTGAGGGCAACATTAGCGTGGGCCATTTGATCTACAAGACATATTGTAAAGATATTTTAGACTATGTTCATGATAATTAAGTTCATCTAATCAAATTATTTAATGAACTTCCACTCAGATAGACATCCCTCTAGTCATCTAAGTGATACATGATCCGAATCAACTAGGTCGTGTCCGATCATCACGTGAGATGGACTAGTCTTCATCGGTGAACATCTCCATGTTGATCATTTCTGCTATACGACTCATGTTCGACCTTTTGGTCTCTCGTGTTCCGAGGCCATGTCTGTACATGCTAGGCTCGTCAAGTCAACCTAAGTGTTTTGCATGTGTAAATCTGTCTTACACCCGTTGTATGCGAACGTTAGAATCTATCACACCCGATCATCACGTGGTGCTTCGAAACAACGAACCTTCGCAATGGTGCACAGTTAGGGGAAACACATCTCTTGAAATTTTAGTGAGGGATCATCTTATTTATGCTACTGTCGTTCTAAGCAAATAAGATGTAAGCATGACAAACATCACATGCAAATCATAAAGTGACATGATATGGCCAATATCATCTTGCGCCTTTGATCTCCATCTTCGAGGTGCAGCATGATCACCTTCGTCACCGGCATGGCACCATGATCTCCATCATCGTGTCTTCATGAAGTTGTCTCACCAACTATTACTTCTACTACTATGGCTAATGGTTAGCAATAAAGTAAACTAATTACATGGCGTTTTCATTGACACGCAGGTCATACAATAAATTAAGACAACTCCTATGGCTCTTGCCGGTTGTCATACTCATCGACATGCAAGTCGTGATTCCTATTACAAGAACATGATCAATCTCATACATCATATATCATTCATCACATCCTTTTGGCCATATCACATCATATAGCATACCCTGCAAAAACAAGTTAGATATCCTCTAATTGTTGTTGCATGTTTTTACGTGGTTGCTATGGGTTTCTAGCAAGAACATTTCTTGCCTACGCAAAGGCCACAATAGTGATATGCTTATTTCTATTTACCCTTTGAGGGAGTCCCGGATTAGGGGGTGTCCGGATAGCTGAACTATCACCTTTGGTCGGACTCCTAGACTATGAAGATACAAGATTGAAGACTTCGTCCCATGTCCGGATGGGATTTTCCTTGGCGTGGAAGGCAAGCTTGGCGATACGGATATGTAGATCTCCTACCATTGTAACCGAATCTGTGTAACCCTAACCCTCTTCGGTGCCTATATAAACCAGCGGGTTTTAGTCCGTAGGACGAACAACAATCATACCATAGGCTAGCTTCTAGGGTTTAGCCTCTCTGATCTCGTGGTAGATCTACTCTTGTACTACCCCTATCATCAATATTAATCAAGCAGGAGTAGGGTTTTACCTCCATCGAGAGGGCCCAAACATGGGTAAAACATCGTGTCCCTTGTCTCCTGTTACCATCCGCCTAGACGCACAGTTCGGGACCCCCTACCCGAGATCCGCCGGTTTTGACACCGACATTGGTGCTTTCATTGAGAGTTCCTCTGTGTCGTCATCTTTAGGCCCGATGGCTCCTCTGATCATCAACAACGATGCGGTCCAGGGTGAGACTTTTCTCCCCGGACAGATCTTCGTATTTGGCGGCTTTGCACTGCGGGCCAATTTGCTTGGCCATCTGGAGCAGATTGAAAGCTACGCCCCTAGCCATCAGGTCAGATTTGGAAGTTTGAACTACACGGCTGACATCCGCGGAGACTTGATCTTCGACGGGTTCAAGCCACAGCCAACCGCGCCGCACTGTCACGATGGGCATGATCTAGCTCTGCCATCGAACAGTGCCCTGGAGGCCGCACCAGTGTCCGCTCCGACCCTTATCTCGGAGCCGACTGCGCTGGTCGAGGACGGGTGGCTGGACACCGCCTCAGGGGCTGCTATCTCTACAGCGATTGAGCCGAACACAAACCCTGTCCCTCGCGAAGCTCGTGATTCCAAGGTGCCGAACTCTTCTCCGGACTCCGAACCTTCCGCGCCCCTACCAATCGAATCCGATTGGGCGCCGATCATGGAGTTCACCACCGCGGACATCTTTCAGCACTCGCCCTTTGGCGACATCCTGAATTCACTAAAGTCTCTCTCTTTATCAGGAGGGCCCTGGCCGGATAATGGTCAGCAAGGTTGGGATGCAGACGACGAAGAAATTCAAAGCCCACCCACCACCCACCTCGTAGCCACTGTCGAAAGTTTAAATGACATGCTCGATTTCGACTCCGAAGACATCGACGGTATGGACGACGATGTAGGAGATAAGCATGAACCAGCACCTATAAGGCACTGGACAGCCACCTCATCTCACGATGTATACACGGTGGACACACCTAAAGGAAGCGACGACGAGGAACAATGGGACGCCACGAGGGATCATTCCCCCGAAAAGCAGTCAAAACGGCGACGTAAGCGCCACTCAAAATCCCGCCTCGACAAAGACAGCAGCCATATAGACCCAGCCATAGAGCAGGGCGAACCGCTGGATGACGAACATGCCATCGCGCAACCGTCCGAACAGGACAACCTGGATAAACAATCCGTCCCCGGCGAAGATAACAGTCCGGACGATCTCACACCGGACAAGTTGCTGGAGCAGAAGAACCTCCACAAAAGGCTCGTCGCCACCGCGCGTAGCCTGAAAAACAGAAGCGGAAGCTCAAAACAGCGTAAGATGCGCTCAGAATCAGATGGAGCAAAGTACTCAACACCGCAGACAAATACGGCGATAGTCGCCGAACAAAGAGCTACTCGAAGCGAAAACTACTGCCCGAATTTGATGAGGCGGCCGTAGAGCCCCCGCAATCAAAAAACAAGGAGACCACCCGGTCGGATAGACGACCCCATGGCAAACATAGAGCGGCAAGCGGCGCCGCACACAAGCTGGCACACGATCCACACACGGATTCGCATCAAAAAGATGGCCCAGTTAGATCTATCTACGGGTCAAGAAAGCAAGCTCTAGTAAGCAATGCAACACATCAAGTATCCAAATATTATGGTACACCTAAATATAAAGGTGTCGCACACCCCCTATGTTTCACCGATGAGGTTCTGGATTATGAATTTCCAGCGGGATTCAAGCCCGTAAACATATAGGCATACGACGGAACAACAGACCCCGGAGTCTGGATTGAGGACTACATCCTCCACATACAAATGGCTAGAGGAGATGACCTCCACGCCATAAAATACTTACCCCTCAAGCTCAAAGGGCCAGCCCGGCATTGGCTCAAAAGCCTCCCCGAAAACACCATTGGAAGTTGGGAAGAGCTCGAGGATGCTTTTCGGGCAAATTTTCAAGGGACCTATGTCCGACCTCCGGATGCAGACGATTTAAGTCACATAACTCAACAACCCGGAGAGTCAGCCCGAAAATTCCAGAACAAATTCCTTACTAAAAAGAACCAAATAGTCGACTGTCCGGACGCCGAAGCCTTAGCAGCTTTCAAACACAGCGTCTGAGACAAATGGCTCGCTAGACACCTCGGCCAAGAAAAGCCAAGAACAATGGCCGCATTAACAAGCCTCATGACCCGCTTTTGCGCGGGAGAGGATTGGCTGGCAAGATGCAGTACCAGCGACCCAAGTACATCCGAAGTCAGGGATGGAAATGGGAAACCACGACACAGCAAGGACCAGCTCCAGACCAAGGGAAACAGCCCGAAGAGCACGACGATCAACGCCGGATTCAAAAGCTCTCGGCAGAATCATAAAAAACTGCCCCTTAAGGATAACAGGGACGAGCTATCTAACTTAAACAAAATCTTGGACAAAATATGCCAAATCCACACTACTCTTGGGAAGCCTGCAAACCATACCCACAGAGATTGTTGGGTCTTCAAGCAGTCCGGCAAACTCAACGCCGAACACAAGGGGCTCGACACACCAAGCGAGGACGATGACGAACCCCACAAGCAGAGCACCAGAAAACAAAAGAATTTCCCACAAGAAGTCAAAATAGTAAACTCACTTCACGTGACAAAAGGGAAAAATAGAGTGGTGCCCATAGAGGTACGCGCCATACGGCCTATCCCAGAGGAATCCTGCAACTGGTTGTTAAAACCAATCACCTTCGACCATCAGGATTACTCTAGAAGTATCCGGAATGCAGGATGGACTGCCTTGATATTAGATCCGATAATTGACGGACTCCGATTTACACAAGTCCTAATGGACGGCGGCAGTGATCTAAACCTGCTATACCAGGACACAATCCGCAAAATGGGGATAGACCCAATGTCGGTGTCAAAACCGGCGGATCTCGGGTAGGGGGTCCCGAACTGTGCGTCTAGGTGGATGGTAACAGGAGACAAGGGACACGATGTTTTACCCAGGTTCGGGCCCTCTTGATGGAGGTAAAACCCTACGTCCTGCTTGATTGATATTGATGATGTGGGTATTACAAGAGTAGATCTACCACGAGATCAAGGAGGCTAAACCCTAGAAGCTAGCCTATGGTATGATTGTTGTTCTGTCCTATAGACTAAAACTATCCGGTTTATATAGGCACTGGAGAGGGCTAGGGTTACACAGAGTCAGTTACAATGGTAGGAGATCTACATATCCGTATCGCCAAGCTTGCCTTCCACGCCAAGGAAAGTCCCATTCGGACACGGGACGAAGTCTTCAATCTTGTATCTTCATAGTCTTGGAGTCCGGCCGATGATGATAGTTCGGCTATCCGTACACCCCTAGTCCAGGACTTCCTCAGTAGCCCCTGAACCAGGCTTCAATGACGACGAGTCCGGCGCGCATATTGTCTTCGGCATTGCAAGGCGGGTTCCTCCTCCGAATAATTTATAGAAGATTGTGAACACCAGGATAGTGTCCGGCTCTGCAAAATAAATTCCACATACCACCGTAGAGAGAATAATATTTACACAAGTTCAATCTGCTGACGTATTTCGTGGCGTGTCGTCACACCACAACCAAGCTTTTACTGAAATCGTCTTTATTATACCACCTCAGCGCATTTAGCGAAGCGGTTTCCTTGGCATGTCTTGTCGAAGCAGAGATCGTGTTCCCCTTATTTTGGGATTCCCTTCAATATGGACGTGGGTAACCCAACCGCGCCATTGATTACGGTGCTTGGGAGATAAGCGAGTTTTACCAGGCCGGTGGGGATGCATAGTTTCGTCCCCCCATATATAAGGGGATAAGGATCCACCCTTTTACCTACGCCTTCTTCCTCCTTTGCTTATCCATCTTCCGCGCACTCGAGCTCCAGCGCCCAAGTCCGCACATCTCGCCTCAACCTTCTCCAACTATGTTCGGAGCGGGAGGCAAGTGTTGGCCTCCTCCGTTACGGAGGGGCACAT
The DNA here is from genome assembly GCF_002162155.2 of Triticum dicoccoides. Lineage (NCBI taxonomy): Eukaryota > Viridiplantae > Streptophyta > Magnoliopsida > Poales > Poaceae > Triticum > Triticum dicoccoides. Next base: position 223,883,615 of record NC_041391.1, read on the forward strand.
CAAGAAGCTGCGCGATGCCGGATATCTGTCCAGCGACATCGCGCATCGGCTGCCCGACGAGGGGCAGCTCATCCCCACCCCCAGGCCCCATGAGAGGGTGGTATTTCTTCCTCATTTCCTCCGCGGACTGGGCTTCCCGCTCCATCCTTTTGTCCAGGGGCTCATGTTCTACTACGGCCTGGATTTCCATGATCTGGCCCCGAATTTCATCCTCAACATCTCAGCTTTATCGTCGTGTGTGAGGCTTTCCTCTGCATCCAGCCCCACTTTGGCTTGTGGCTCAAGACCTTCAGTGTCAAGCCGAAGGTTGTGAAGGGCAACCAAGTAGAGTGCGGAGGTGCCATGGTGGGCAAGATGCCCAACGTTACTTGGCTCGAGGGCACCTTCGTGGAAACCATTAAGGGGTGGCAATCGGGGTGGTTCTACATCACCGAGCCGCGTGACCCTAAGTGGGCAGCGACCCCCGAATTTAGATCTGGCATCCCCGTACGGCTCACCTCCTGGAAAGAGAGTGGCCTATCATGGGGTGATTCGGAGGAGCTGACCGGACTCCAAGCCTGCGTCCAAAAGCTAGTGAACAAAAAGCTCAAGCTTGTCAATGTAGTCCAGGTCATGCTCATCCGCCGGATTCTCCCGTGCCAGCAACGGGACTTCAATATGTGGGAGTTTGATCCGGCAAAGCACCAGACTTTGAGTAGGCTCTTCGACACTACGTACGAAGAGGCCTGGAGGGTGCTGTTCAAGGGCGCCGAGGCTCCCGCATCCGCTACCGAAGATCACGGATTCCGCTCGCAGCGTCAGGCTGACGAGGTAAATGATTTTACCCTTTACGGGACACTTGTTTTCCATAGTTTGACTCTATGCGGGATCTAAACTCCCTCCCCTTTGACAGGACTGGCTGAAGAAGGCCGAGCGGACTAACTGTTCGGCTCCTTTGCCAGAAGACCTAGTGGACGCCCGCTTAACGGGGCTGCTGGTTCCGGCACCCCACGTGGTGCCAGAGAAGAAGGCCAAGAAGAAGGCCACGGGCACTCGAAAGAGTTCCCGTTTTCAGGTGTCATCGGACTCATCGTCCGATGACTCTGAGGCGGACTCCTCCCCCGAAGGCGAGGAGGAGAAGAAAGAGGCCTCTCCCCCCGTGGGGGGGGGGAAGAAAAGGAAGGCCTCCCCAATGGGGGAGGCCGAAGGGTCCAAGAAGGGAAGGACTCTTCCCCCGGACTGTTCTGCCAACGCCGACTATGACGACGAGGATTAGCCTTCAAGGGCCAAGCCCCTGGCGAGATCGTAAGTATCTGGACTCCCGAATAACTTCATGATTTTTCTTTTCGCCACATGGTGTCTTTCTAATGCCGCATACAACCCTGCAGTCCGCCCAAGGACGATCTTCCCGCTTCGTCGAGCAGGTCCTTGGGTGCGTTGGATATGGATTCCCTTGCGACCGCCTCCACCCCCCGTGATGCCGACGATGGCGAGGTGGGATCCTGGGAAGGGACCCGCCAGGAGGAGGAGGCCCCGGAGGTGCCGCAGGGCAACCTCCCGGACTTTGCACCAGACTCCGCACCGGAACCTGCAGTGGTTCCGGAGTTCGGCGGGCGGCCCCTTCGTAAGAAGGGCAAGACCGTGACACCGGCGGCCTCCGTCCAACCGGAGGCGCCGGATAACTTACTGGAGGCGCTCGACGGCGCTTCCATCGAAGAACACCGCACTGTTATGAGTGCAGTGATTCAGAAGGTTCAGCTCGCCAAGAGCAGGCTGACCGAAGCCTGCAGTAGCCTTCTAATAGGCTTTGAGGTAAGAAGTTTAATATATGTAAAATAGTACCGCATAGACAGTAACCCCTGATGCTCGGTTTGGTGTTCGGAAAGAAAAGCCAGATTGAGGATCTAAATAGATATATGCAGGAGTCATAAAAAATATGTCAATATGGGATTGCAGGCTGCGCTGCTGACCTCTGCCGCACTGACTGCGGAGGTCGATGCTTTGAAGCAGAGCCTCGAGCGGTCCGAGAACGAGCTCGGCCATGCCAAGAAGCAGCTCGAGGACAAGGAAGGTGAGTAACACCTTATGAAAATTGTACCTTACAGAAAAGGATTTGGTTGCAAGAGAAATAACAAGGATAACGTGGGTATTCCAGGGGCCACGAACGAGGTGGCGACCCTGAAGGAGGCGGTGTCCGCGGCCGAGCGTAATGCGGCCGCGGAGCGAGCCGAGCGAGAGAAGCAGGAGGCGCGGGTGGCGGAGGTACAGCAAGAGCTCCAGGATCTCGTGGAAAAGCACGAGAGTTTGGAGCGTGACTCGAAGACTCAAGAGTCCGAGCTTGCGTCAGCTCTTGAGAGTGCCAAAGCCGCTAAGGCCGAAGCCCACAAGGCCCTCCAGGAAATCGAGGCGTTGAAGAAAATAGCGGCGGGTAAGGCATTTTTCATGCAAAGCAAGCATGTGAATGTGAATTACTTATCACTTACCCGAATTCAGAGCTCTCCAGGAGCGTTCGCAGATCTGCCCTGCAGCGTGTCCGATGCTACCGCATTCTATAGGGCCGAGGAGGGGAGCTCAACGGAGAAGGTCTTCTGGTCTCAGTATGCTGAGGCCGGACATCCGGTGCCCCTTAGCGACCAGCTGAAGCAGCTGGTCGAGCTCCACAAGGTGGCCGAACATGCCATGAGGGGCCTCATAGTTCGGCTATGGCCCAAGGAGGCCATGCCTGGGAGCTATTTCGGCCTGGTGCGGCGGCTGGTGGATGCTTGTCCATGGGTTGAAGTCATCAAGCACTTCGCCTGTGTTGAAGGTGCCTGTCGGGCCCTTGCCCGTGCAAAGGTGCAATGGGGCAAGATGGATGCGGAGAAGCTTGTGATGGACCTGCCGCCGCCGGGCAAGGAATATCGCATGCCCGAGATGTATTATAAGAGTGTCCTGAAGGGTGCCCGCATTATTGCGGGTGAGTGCTCCAAAGATGTAATATTTGAGTAGACTCGCATTTTGTTATCCTGTGCGCTGAAAACTTTGTTCATATGCGCTAAGCAACGCTTGTTAATTTAAAATATTACCTTCTGTGCGGCCGTTTATCAAATCTGAGAGATGGCAAGTCATTGGCTTCAGCCCCCATGCCACGAGTGCTGGGGTGTTCGGGATAAATTTGAGCACTCTTGTTCCCATCTTTGGGTCCATCTAGGGAGGCGCTCAACACAACGAACAAGGCAACCGGACTTATAATGCTTGAACACTCTCACTTAGCCATAGAATTCTATAATTTTAAATTTCGGCGAAGCCCTAATGTTCGGAAGACAGAATTCGGGGCACTATCCACGCCTGGGCCGGACAAAAGCCGGTTCCTCGCTCTAAGCGGCATAAGTCTTTAGGGACTCGAAAAAACCTCTCGAACAGCGACCAGCTCTCGCCTTATCATGACGGTCAGTTTTAGCTTTCTCCACTGAGGCACTCGCCTAGCTCAACTGGGGCGCAATCGCAGTGGTTCTCCCAGTGTCACCTTAGCCGATACAACGGAACGTAAGGTACCAAAACGTGGGAGCCGGGCAAACCCAACTATTGACCCAAGACATGATTCGGAGCCGATGCATATAATGCTATAAGTTCGGGGTGCCTCACTTGCGAAAGTGTTCGGACTTATCACACCATAATATGGGGAACTTAAGCCCCTGGTGTATTTAGCCGTACCAAAGTGTACGGATGCGACATGTCATAAATTAACATATGTATGAGAAAGGAATGCAATTATAAGCAAAAAGCGATGCATTGTTTTATTCAAGGAAAACTGCTATGAATGCAGAACGGTACAAAGAGTGCGGTAAGCAATGGATGGTACTATTAAACATGTCCCCCTCTAGGGGTAGGCTACGGAATGGTGTATAAAACAGATTTAATGCTCGTAATGGAGACCACCTGGGTACTCGTCGTAGCCTTTCTCCTTCCCTGGCTGTTGCATCGTGAGTTCGGCAGGTCTATTGCCGGACAGGGCCTCTGATGAACGGAGTCCTGTGGGTAAAAAAAGAAAAGAGAAATAAAAGAACAACACACTTGAGAGCCCCTGGTGTGGTTAAGCCGCATTCTGGGCCTATCGTGGCCGTGCCCCTCCCCCTATGCCCATGGTATCTCCAGAGCGTAATGATGTACGCGAAGGACCAGTCTTGCAATTTTGCAGGGGCTGGGCTTGGGGCCGCATTGCTACGCGTGTTCGGAACATGCTAGGTGGTCTTGTTGTAGGTTACTCCGGGCGCGTTTGGTTGTGTCCGGTCGTTTAGCGGGCGGACTCGAGAATTGCCTTAAGAGGCTGCATTGTACTTCTGCCGCGAGAGCCGCTATATGTTCCTCCGTTCGGAGAGAGCGTTCAGTGTTTCTGTTGACCGTGATGACTCCTCTAGGGCCTGGCATCTTGAGCTTGAGGTATGCGTAGTGCGGCACCGCGTTGAATTTTGCAAACGCGGTACGTCCGAGCAGAGCATGATAGCCGCTACGGAACGGAACTATGTCGAAGATTAACTCCTCGCTTCGGAAGTTATCCGGGGATCCGAAGACCACTTCTAGTGTAACTGAGCCTGTGCAATTGGCCTCTACACCTGGTATGACGCCTTTAAAGGTCGTCTTTGTGGGTTTAATCCTTGAGGGGTCGATGCCCATTTTGCGCACTGTATCCTAATAAAGCAGGTTCAGGCTGCTGCCGCCGTCCATCAGGACTCTGGTGAGGTGAAATCCATCGACGATTGGGTCTAAGATCAATGCGGCGAATCCACCATGGTGGATGCTGGTGGGGTGGTCCCTTCGATCAAAGGTGATCGGGCAGGAGGACTATGGGTTGAACTTCGGGGCAACTCGCTCCATCGCGTATACGTCCCTGAGTGCACGCTTCCGCTCCCTCTTGGGTATGTGGGTTGCGTATATCATGTTCATCGTCCGCACTTGTGGGGGGAAGCCCTTCTGTCCTCTATTGTTCGGCGGCCGGGTCTCTTCCTCGTCATCGCTATGCAGCCCCTTGTCATTGTTTTCGGCAATTAACTTGCCTGCCTGCTTGAATACCCAACAATCCCTGTTGGTGTGATTGGCTGGCTTTTCGGGGGTGCCGTGTATCTGGCACGAGCGATCGAGTATTCGGTCCAAATTGGACGGACCCGGAGTAGTTCGTTTGAATGGCTTTTTCCGCTGACTGGGCTTGGAGCCTCTGAATCCGGCATTGACTGCCGTATCCTCAGTATTGTCGCCATTGACACGGTGTTTGTTCTTATTGCGACGCGACCTGCCATTGTGGTTCTTGGTATCCGGACTGTCAGAATTTTTGCTGAGGTTGTTACTACGAGCTAGCCAGCTGTCCTCTCCCGCGCAGAAGCGGGTCATCAGTGATGTGAGGGCTGCCATGGATTTCGGCTTTTCCTGTCCCAGGTGCCGGGCAAGCCACTCGTCGCGGATGTTATGTTTGAAGGCTGCAAGAGCCTCTGCATCCGGACAGTCGACAATTTGATTTTTCTTTGTTAAGAACCGTGTCCAGAATTGTCTGGCCGATTCGTCTGGCTGCTGAATTATGTGTCTTAGGTCATCGGCGTCTGGTGGTCGCACATATGTGCCCTGGAAGTTATCAAGGAATGCAACTTCCAGGTCCTCCCAACACCCAATTGATTCTGCTGGCAAGCTGTTAAGCCAATGCCGAGCAGGTCCTTTAAGTTTGAGTGGGAGGTACTTGATGGCGTGAAGATCATCACCGCGGGCCATATGGATATGGAGGAGATAGTCTTCGATCCAAACCGCGGGGTCTGTTGTGCCATCATAGGATTCAATATTCACGGGTTTAAACCCTTCGGGGATTTGATGATCCATTACTTCAACTGTGAAGCATAGTGGGTGTGCAGCGCCTCTGTATTGGGCTATATCATGACGGAGCTCAAACGAGTTCTGTCTACTGTGTTCGGCCCGGCCGGACTTGCTGTGTCCGGCGCGACGGTTGTCGTCACGTATCATGGGGCGCCCACGCGATCCGTAGATCGATCTTGATTATCTTGCCTTATCCTCCAATATATCTCGCAAGTCCGGAGCGTTCCCCTGTGGCTTTTTGCTTTTTGAGCGATGCCGGGGTACGGTTCTAGCGGGGGGCCTAAAGGCCTCCCGGTCGCGGCCACGAGGTGGTCGGTCAGCCGTATTGTGCTCTGGTGATGCAGGTTTATATGCATCCTCCTCTAATCGGGGGAGCAGCTTGCGTTGGGGATAGCTTTTGGAGGGGCGTTCGAGCTCATGCTCTTCGGCCGCAAGGACTTCAGTCCATCTGTCGGCTAGCCGATCTTGATCAGCTCTAAGCTGTTGCTGCTTTTTCTTGAGGCTGTTTGCCGTGGCCATAAGCCTACGTTTGAAATGTTCTTGTTCAACGGGATCCTCAGGCACGACAAATTCGTCGTCGTCGAGGCTTGCCTCATCTCCGGAGGGAGGCATGTAACTATCATCCTCTACCTCTTCGTTTGCCGCTCTCTCACGAGGGCTGGCTTCTCCGTCCTCCTGTGCTGAATCTTGCTGGAGGGGGTTGTCTTTGGCACTGTCTGGGGTGTTATTATCTCTGGTGCCGAAATCTCCATTCTTGCTTTGGCGGGATTTAGAGCGGCGCCGCTGACGTCGGCGCTTGGTCTGTTTCTTGGAGGGGTCGTCCTCTGCTGTTCCCTCGCCATTCCCATCCTTTGGGATATCCACCATGTATATGTCATATGACGAGGTGGCTTTCCAGTGCCCATTAGGTGCTGGTTCTTGGTCGTCTCCGGCATCGTCGTCCATACCGTCGATGTCCTCGGAGTCGAAGTCTAGCATGTCGGTTAGATCGTCGACGGTGGCTACTAGGTGGGTGGTGGGTGGGCATTGAATTTCTTTGTCGTCTGCATCCCAACCGTCCTGCCGCAGTCCGGCTAGGGCTCTCCTGATAACGAGAGATACTTCAGCAAACTCAGGATGTCACCGAAGGGTGAGTGTTGAAAGATGTCCGCAGCGGTGAACTCCATGACCGGTGCCCAATCGGATTCGATCGAAGGGGGCGCGGGAGGTTCGGAGTCCGGCGAGGAGTCCGGTACCTCGGAGTCACGGGCTTCACAAGGGACAAGGTCAGTGTTCGGCTCCATCGCAGTAGAGTTTGCAGCCCCCGAGGCGGTGTCTAGCCACCCGTCCTCGATCTGCGCAGCCGGCTCCGAATCGAAGGTCGGAGCGGGCTCGTGTGCGGCCTCCAGGGCACTGTCCGGCTGCAGAGCTAAATCATGCCCATCGTGACAGTGCGGCGCGCTCGGCTGTGGCTCGAATCCATCGAAGATCAAGTCTCTGCGGATGTCAGCCGTGAAGTTCAAACTTCCAAATCTGACCTGACGGCCAGGGGCGTAGCTTTCGATCTGCTCCAGATGGCCAAGCGAATTGGCCCGCAGTGCAAAGCCGCCGAATACGAAGATCTGTCTGGGGAGAAAAGTCTCACCCTGGACTGCATCGTTGTTGATGATTGAAGAGGCCATTGAGCCTATCGGTGACGACACGGAGGAACTCTCAATGAAAGCACCAATGTCGGTGTCAAAACCGGCGGATCTCGGGTAGGGGGTCCCGAACTGTGCGTCTAGGCGGATGGTAACAGGAGACAAGGGACACGATGTTTTACCCAGGTTCGGGCCCTCTTGATGGAGGTAAAACCCTACGTCCTGCTTGATTGATATTGATGATGTGGGTATTACAAGAGTAGATCTACCATGAGATCAAGGAGGCTAAACCCTAGAAGCTAGCCTATGGTATGATTGTTGTTCTGTCCTACAGACTAAAACTATCCGGTTTATATAGGCACCGGAGAGGGCTAGGGTTACACAGAGTCGGTTACAATGGTAGGAGATCTACATATCCGTATCGCCAAGCTTGACTTCCACGCCAAGGAAAGTCCCATCCGGACACGGGATGAAGTCTTCAATCTTGTATCTTCATAGTCTTGGAGTCCGGCCAATGATGATAGTTCGGCTATCCAGACACCCCCTAGTCCAGGACTCCCTCACCCAACCAAAATTCGCCATAGCAACATTTCCTTTCAAGGGGTAATGCCAGGCCCATATACCCATTGTACGGGCTCTCTACTGCTAGAAGTTGTGTTCGGCTCACCCGACAACTTCCGCCGCGAAAAGTTAACCTTCCACCTCGCCCCATTTACAAGTAGCTACCAAGCACTACTGGGACGCGAAGCTTTCGCCCGCTTTAACGCAATACCGCATTATGCATCCCTTACACATAAAATGCCCGGTCTGCGAGGCATCATCTCCTTAAAGGGAAATATCGAGTGTTCCTCGAGCACGGAAGATTGTGTGACTGCCTTGACAGCCACACACTAAACCAGCTTCACTAATCAAAGCACCTAAACAGGTCGTTCAGACCCCGGACACGGTTAGACGAGTCCGGCGTAAAAATACAAGGGCTTACTAGCCGCATACCCCCGCACAAGGGGCTCCGCGCATGTACAACAAGAGACAATAAAGCTCAATTTTATTCATTCTTTGAATTGTACTTTGTTTATTTAATATAACATACATTTTTGCACGATCTTTTTCAACTAAGTTCCTCTCTTTTACAAATGAACACCGTGCTACACTCGTCCAGGATACGGCACAATGGAGACACAGGCGCAGACGTGCAGTAGGGACCCGTGACAAGGATTCTTTTCAGATTAAGATCCTGCGTAAACCTTTTTTACTGTCTCTTGTTGATACACATCCCCTGGTTTCTTGCTATAACCAAGGAGGAGGCTGACGTTTTGGCATGGGCCACATCAGAATTTTGCACGTACCTGGACACCAGGGGCTTATTACCAAGGGCGTTGTTCGGCCCGTTTTCATAAAGACCGAATACCTTAGGGAGTGTTCGGCGTCTCGAGTTAGGCCTTATATGCATCAGCTCCGAATCATGTATTTGGTCAAATGTTGGGTTTTCCCGGCTCCTGTGTTTTGCTGCCTTACGTTCCGCTCTATCGGCTAAGGCGGCACCAGGAGAACTACTGCGATTGTGCCCCGGTTCGGCCAGGCGAGCACCTCAGTAGAGAAAGGCGAAAACTGACTGTCATGATATAGCGTGAGACTAGTCAACCACTCGATGACCCGCCGGAATCTATAGGATTCCTCCGCATTGACGAAGGACTGTTTCTCGGTCAGGCACATACGCGCCCCGAATTCGGGTGAGCGCGGTGCCCCTAGGGGCTATATCGTAGCCCCACTGTCATACTCCTATGGCTAAGTGAAAGTGATAAAGCATTATAGTCCAGATGCCTAGTTTGCTGCGCTACCACCTCCTTTATAGGACCAAGACGTTGGATCAAGTGTGAAAATGCGCCTTTTGCAAACACCCCTGCATTATATGCGTGGGGGCTGAAGCCGAAGACTGCCATCTTTCAGGTTATATATACATGTACATTAGCGGCCGCACAGGAGGTATTTTAATTCTTGAAAGGCACAAGTATAAAAAGCTCTTATATTCCATCGATACATTGTTTCACAATAATACATGTTATTCGAACATAATATCCTTCGAGCACTGCGCCTCTATTAAACGAGCGCCCTGCAGAACTTCCTGAAAATAGTGCTCAACAGGTACTCGGCTTTCGTCCGAATCTTGGGATGCAACATCGGTGGCCTTCATCTCCGCCCAGTATGTCTTGACACGGGCAAGAGCCATCCGCGCACCCTCTATGCATGCCGACCTCCGCATTGCATCGATATGCGGCACCGCACCAAGGAACTACTGCACCAAGCCAAAAGAACTCTTTGGCTCGGGCCTTTTCGGCCACAAAAGACTCACGACATCCTTCATGGCAAGTCCGGATAACCTATTCAGGTCCACCCATTCGGCCAAGCGATCGGTTAATGGAAGTGGGCGCTCTAGATTATGGAACTGCGACCAAAAAACCTTTTCCATTTCGTGATCCTTTTGTTCGCGAAAGTGTTCGGCCGCGTCCGCGGCACTTGCCGCTAGGTCCAGATAGGCATCCTCCACACTCCACAACCGGTCCAATTGAGCATACTTAGGATCCATGAATTTCCTCCGTAGCAGAAAGGGCTTTCCAGCCGCGATATCTCCGGCCTGACGCAGCTCCTCCTTCATAGCTCTCATCGCAGAGCGAGCATCCTTGGCATCGGTAGTGGACTTCTTCAGGTCCTCTTGCACCACTCGATCTTCTTTTTCAAGAAGCTTGCAGCGGTTGGCAGCATTCTTTAACTCCACGGCCATCTCGGCCATTTCCTTCTTGCTTTGGCAGTGAGCAGACTGTTCGGCTTTTAGCTCTTCGGCCGCCTTTAAGGTATCCGCATCACTCTTTCTGGCCTACTCCTTGGCTCGGGCGAGCTCCGCCCGAAGGTTCTCCATTGTAGCGGCACCATCTGCATCAAGCATACATGTTGTAAGGCACGGGCATCAAGCTCCCTTACCAAGTGTCCGCGAAGAAATTGCATACCTTGTGACTCGTCAAGTCGCTTATTAACAAGCGCGATGTCGGCATCAGCCACGTCAAGCTGTCGCTTTAATTCGGAAAATTCATTAGTCCGGCTAGCCACTGGACCCTTCGCCACCTACATTGGAAGGGCGACACATTATACCTAGGATTATGATCCTCGGCGCGCTGTAATTTTTGACAACACACCAAGCCTCAGGGGCTACTATCTACACAGGGCACATTTTATATGCAGAACTGTCAGAAGGTACATCATTTTGCGTACCTCAAAGCCTGTCAGTAAACTTTTGACGGCTTCGTGCAATCCGCTCTCAGCGGATGAAATCCTTTCAATCACCGTACCCATTAACGCACGGTGATCTTCTGAGATAGACGCTCTCCCGAGCAGATCCTTCAGCTCCTTCGACCGTACACCAGGTGGTGCCGGACTCGTCCGATGGCCTTTTTCGAAGGTCGGACGCGGAGGGCTTTGAGGGGACATATGACTGTCTTCCGGCCCCACCGGACTCGGAGAAACCCTCCACGACGACACCTCAGGGTCGCCCGCCTCGCAAGATGGTACGGCAGGGGGAGGCGTTTCGCTCTCTATCATCTCCGGACGAAGATCCCCCGAAGATGAGCTCTGCTGAGAAGGGCTGAGATCCGAACTACAAGGTAAAATTTCGGTCATCTTCATCAGAAATAGGGCAGGGATATCCTTTATTTTAAAATAAACTCCCCTTTTTACTTACGGCTCGGTGGAGGGCTGATCCCCTTGGGGGCATAATGCGGCCAAGGCATCTCTCGGCACAGGACCCTCTGACGAAGATTTCTTCCCCCACTTTGAGACCATGGTCTTCGGGTCTTCAGAGGCGGTCCTCTTCTTCCATTGGATGGAGGGATTCTCGATCCCTCCTTTCCTGACAGCCTCCTTTGCGGAGGCGGTAGCTTCCTTGTTCCCCCCTTCACCCTCTTCTGAAGGCGCAGCCTCCAGCATCCTGGTTAACATGGGATCCGGCGTGGTCTTAGGGAGGGGGGCCGGACACCTGATTAACTTTGATTTCGCTATCTACTCCTGTTCAAGGAATAGCTCTTTTAAAGGGCAAGATCGTGATAAATATGGGATAGCGTGTTCAGGTACAGGGCTACTTACTTGAGTATCCGGGCGATTGCAGCTCAGACCTGCGTCCTCGGTCAAGTTCGGACACATCGCTTGTGATCCGAAGAGAAGCTTGTACATCTCCACGGGCGTCACACCCATAAAATGTTGGAGAGCTCGTGGTCCCTCCGGGTTAAATTCCCACAGGCGGAGGGGGCGACGTTTGTAGGGCAGGATGCGACGAATCAGCATGACCTGCGCTACTACGACCAGAGTGATCTCTCTCTCTAGGAGGTCTTGAATGCAGCCCTGCAACAAGGGCACGTCCTTGGACGGCCCCCAGTCAAGTCCTTTATTGACCCATGACGTCAGCCGCGGTGGAGGACCCGAGCGAAAGGCAGGTGGCGCCACCCATTTGGTTCCCCTGGGAACTGTGATATAAAACCACTCTTGTTGCCGTAGGCCAGGCTCCTCTTGAAAAGAGCCCTCGGGCCACGGAGCATCAGCATTCTTGCTTATAACAGCCCCTCCGCACTCTGCCTGCTGCCCCTTGATCATCTTTGGCTCCACCTTGAAGGTCTTGAGCCACAATCCGAAGTGAGGGGTAATGCGGAGGAAGGCCTCGCATACAACAATGAATGACGAGATGTGGAGGATGGACTTCGGATCCAAGTCATGAAATTCCAACCCATAATAAAACATGAGCCCCCTCACGGAAGGATCCGTCGGGAAGCCTATCCCCCGAAGAAAGTGAGACGCGAACACCACGCTTTCGCCAGGCTTGGGAGTGGGAATAACCTGCCCTGGGGCAGGCAACCTATGCGAAATTTCGCCGGTTAGATACCTGGCATCTCTTAGCTTTAGCACGTCTTCTTCCATAACAGAGGAAGGCATCCACCGGCCTTGTAGGTCGGAGCCGGACATCATCGAAGGTCCGAAGCGCCTGAATCTGGAGCTTTGGGTATTGGAACTCGAAGCGAGGGGCGGATTCGATTGAGATTGAAAGAAAGGAGTGGAGCCTTGGTCTCTTTATAAAGAGGTTGAATACCAAGAGCCTTCCCCATGACCATTCGGGACTCGCCTTCGATAGAGGAGACGTGCCAATGGGCACGATTGGGTTACCCCCGCCCGTATTGATGAGAATCTCGGAATAAGGGGACACGATCTCTACCTTGACAAGATTTGCCAAGGAAACCACCTTGCCAAAGGCGCTGAGGTGGGATAGTAAAAACAATTCGAATAAAGGCTTGGCCGTAGTGTGATGTCACGCCACGGAATACATCAGCAGATTGAGTTTGTGTAAATATTATTCTCTCTACGGTGGTATGTGGAACTTATTTTGCAGAGCCGGACACTATCCTTGTGTTCAAAATCTTCTATGAAGTATTCGGAGGAGGAACCCGCCTTGCAATGCCGAAGACAATATGTGTGCCAGACTCGTCGTCATTGAAGCCTGGTTCAGGGGCTACTGAGGGAGTCCCGGATTAGGGGGTGTCCGGATAGCCGAACTATCACCTTTGGCCGGACTCCTGGACTATGAAGATACAAGATTGAAGACTTCATCCCGTGTCCGGATGGGATTTTCCTTGGCGTGGAAGGCAAGCTTGGCGATACGGATATGTAGATATCCTACCATTGTAACCGACTCTGTGTAACCCTAACCCTCTTCGGTGCCTATATAAATCGGAGGGTTTTAGTCCATAGGATGAACAACAATCATACCATAGGCTAGCTTCTAGGGTTTAGCCTCTCTGATCTCGTGGTAGATCTACTCTTGTACTACCCCTATCATCAATATTAATCAAGCAAGAGTAGGGTTTTACCTCCATCGAGAGGGCCCGAACCTGGGTAAAACATCGTGTCCCTTGTCTCTTGTTACCATCCGCCTAGACGCACAGTTCGGGACCCCCTACCCGAGATCCACCGGTTTTGACACCGACACCCTTCATAAGACCCTTTTCATCGAATCTGATCCGACTAAAGTGGGAGAGACAGACACCCGCTAGCCACCTTATGCAACAAGTGCGTGTCAGTCGGTGGAACCTATCTCATGTAAGCGCACATGTAATGTCGGTCCGGGCCACTTCATCCCATAATGCCGCCGAATCAAGATAGGACTAGTAACGGTAAGAAAATTGAACAAATCATCGCCCACAACTACTTGTGTTCTACTCGTGCATAGAATCTACGCATAGACCTAGCTCATGATGCCACTGTTGGGGAACGTAGCAATAATTCAAAAAAAATCCTATGTGTCACCAAGATCAATCTAGGAGATGCTAGCAACTAGAGAGAGAGGGAGTGCATCTTCATACCCTTGAAGATCGCTAAGCGGAAGCATTACAAGAACGCGGTTGAGTCGTACTCGCAGCGATTCAAATCGCGGAAGACCCGATCTAGCGCCGAAGAGACGGCGCCTCCGCGTTTAACACACGTACAGCCCGGGGACGTCTCCTCCTTCTTGATCCAGCAAGGGGAGAGGAGAAGTTGAGGGAGAGCTCCGGCAGCACGACGACATGGTGGTGGAGCTTGCGGTTTTCCTGCACGGCTTCGCCAAGCTCTACGGAGGAGGAGGAGGTGTTGGAGGAGGGAGGGGCTGCCCCAGGGGAAGGGTGTGGCAGCCCTCCCACCCCCACTATTTATAGGGGAAGGGGAGAGGGGGCCGGCCCCCTTAGATCCTATCTATAAAGGGGGGCGGCGGCCAAGGGGGGAACTTGTCCCCCAAGTTTGGTGGGAGGCGCCCCCACCCCCTAGGGTTTCCAACCCTAAGCACCTTGGGCCCTTTGGGAGGCGCACCAGCCCACTAGGGGGCTGGTTCCCACCCTTGTGAAGCCCATTAAGTCCCCCGTGGCAGGTGGCCCCACCCGGTGGACCCCCGGACACCTTTCGGTGGCCCTGGTACAATACCGATAACCCCCAAAATCATTCTGGTGACTGAAACTGGACTTCCCATATGTAAATCTTTACCTCCGGACCATTCCAGAACTCCTCATGATGTCCGGGATCTCATCTGGGACTCCGAACAACCTTTGGCAACCACATACTATTTCCCATAACAACTCTAGCGTCACCGAACCTTAAGTGTGTAGACCCTACGGGTTCGGGAACCATGCAGATATGACCGAGACATCTCTCTGGCCAATAACCAACAGCAGGATCTGGATACCCATGTTGGCTCCCACATGTTCCATGATGATCTCATCGGATGAACCACGATGTCAGGGATTCAATCAATCCCGTATACAATTCCCTTTGTCCACCGGTATGTTACTTGCCCGAGATTCGATCGTCAGTATCCCCATACCTTGTTTAATCTCGTTACCGGCAAGTCTCTTTACTCGTTCCGTAATGCATGATCCCATGACTAACTCCTTAGTCACGTTGAGATCATTATGATGATGCATTAGTGAGTGGGCCCAGAGATACCTATCCGTCATATGGAGTGACAAATCCCAGTCTCGATTCGTGCCAACCCAACAGACACGTTCGGAGATACCTGTAGTGCTCCTTTATAGCCACCCAGTTACGTTGTGACATTTGGTACACCCAAAGCATTCCTACGGTATTTGGGAGTTGCACATTCTCATGGTCTAAGGAAATGATACTTGACATTAGAAAAGCTCTTAGCAAACGAACTGCACGATCTTGTGCTATGCTTAGAATTGGGTCTTGTCCATCACATCATTCTCCTAATGATGTGATCCCGTTATCAACGACATCCAATGTCCATGGTCAGGAAACCACAACCATCTATTGATCAATGAGCTAGTCAACTAGAGGCTAACTAAGGACACATTACGGTCTATGTATTCACACATGTATTACGCTTTCCAGTTAATATAATTATAGCATGAACAACAGACAATTATCATGAACAAGGAAATATAATAATAACCATTTTATTATTGCCTCTAGGGCATATTTCCAACACTATAATTTTTTATTGTTCCATGCTATTATATTATCTGTCTTGGATATTTAATGGGCTTTAATATGCTTTTTATATTATTTTTGGGACTAACCTATTAACGTAGGGCCCAGTGCCAGTATATGTTTTTTGCCTATTTTAGAGTTTTGCAGAAAAGGAATACCAAACGGAGTCCAAATGGAATGAAACCTTCGCGATGATCTTTCTTGGACCGAAAGCAAACTAGAAGACTTGGTGATGTAGGGCGGAACCCTAGGGGGCCGATTTTCATGTTTGGAGTGGATCCTACGGGGTGAACACGAGGAACGCGGGGAAAACACAAGGGAAAACACGGGGAGAAACGAGAGAATCACTCAACCGACAAGTAATCAATCACACAAGGGCTAGATCACCGAAAGCATAAGGTAACACATGATCCAAAATCAACACAGGAAGGATACAAAGGGAACCGTTCTTCTCCGTGAGGAGGTCTTGATTGTCTTCTCCGGATGGAGGCCTTGAATCCGAATGGATCTTCTCCGAGGAGGCACGGTCCCTCAAGTGGAGTAGATCCGGTACGGATGAGCAGAGCTCTATCTCTAAATGAGCTATCACAATGCTAACCCTAAAACATAGGTGGGGATGGAGTCTACTTGTGTTAAAAAAGAAAGGCGGGGTTTTCCTTCACGGGATTGATCGATGAAAATCCTCATTTGACATGTCAATTAATGCATATTTTTTTCTCCAACGCCCAAAGAGCTAACCATATAACTCCTCATTGCTTGATTAATGCAATGCCATGCAAACCAACCTTTTCACTTCCGCATGCATGCAAGGGTATATTAATGTCCTTGGTTGCTAGGACGAGGAAAACCCCATCAATTTTGCCTCAATTAGTGTTAGTGGCCTTCTGCAAATTGTAATTTGATATTGGCCTTGTATACAAAAAATGGTGGTAGTAACTATTTGACTTCCTTCTCCATTACAGTGACATTGATGATATTTCAAACGTTGTGGCTTTGGTGAAGTGCATTCGACGGAGCACACCATTGAGGGAGACCACAGTAAGTCATTCGCAAGTGCCGCCTACAAGCCGAGACAACCGCCTTCTTTGCATCCAGGAAGTACGTTGAACCAAAGGAGGCGTAAATGTACTACTCTACTACACAATAGCATCGCCCGTCCAGCTTAGTGCGGTAAGGTGGTTTCTCGAATAGGATGATGGAGAAGCGGAGTCAGTGAAGAGTGAAATGATGGTTGCTTCGTCCGTGCTTTCTGATTTGATGCCTCACTGCTTTGTGATTTGTGATAGAAGAGACAGGGGAGTAGACTCTGTGCTCTATACTCTACATGCGTCCAAGCATGGGAGAAAGAGGAGAGAGGTTGCATTTTTCTATTCCTTCAATCAATCAATTAGGGAGCTTTGGTTCCCTCTTTTTGGATTTGGCAGCACCCTCCACAATGATTCACATCGATGCCAAAAGCTATTTTCACATTTGGCTACACACAGTGGATGCCCTTAACTGTACCACTTGGTTTTGCTCCTGTGTGCTATCTATACAAATCTCGATTATATTGGTCTAAAAAATTATATCAAGATTAGTAAAAATGAGGTGATTTTGCCGCGCGGAAGGCGGGGGAGGTTTCTTATTTTTAGAGGATGTTGGCCTGGCGGTTTGCTAACATGCGGTCCCACGTGTCAGTGATTTACCAAGCCGATCCGCATCCCACATGAGGCAGAACAACGACAGAAGCAACACATGGATAACTTGAAGAAGATGAGGAAGAAGCGGATTCAGCAACGAGTGAAATGATGGTTGCTTTGTCCCACCAACTTATTTTTTTAGCATCACTTCATCCCTCCAACTTAACTACGGGAAAGGTGTGCTTTGTGATTTGATGCCTCATTGCTCATTACTGCGTCGGCGCCATAACCGGATGCTTCATCCCTGCCGCTCTGCACTGTTATTTTGGTATGGAACGTGTACCTGCTTGCTTGATGTCCCACATGTTGGTGAAAGGGACTAGGGCCCTGTTTGGTTTATAAGACCTAGGACTTTTTCTAGTCCCAACTAAAAAGTCCCTAGTCCCTAAAAAGTCCCTCCTGTTTGTTTCCAGGGACTAAAAAGTCCCTAGTCCCTCCCTAGAGGTTATTAAATGACCATGTTACCCCTAGTATACAGAAAAATAACAACCAAAAAACACCATGGGGCGGCGGGGCAATGGGTGCAGGGAGGGGCATTGTTGGAAAAGTCTCAAAAAAGACTCTCCTTGAGAGTCTTCTTAATTTAGTCCCAAAAAGCAACTTTTAGTCCCTAGTAGTCCCTTATGTTTGGTTAAAAAGTCTCTAAGAGGGACTTTTTCTAGTCCCTACACCAAAAAGTCCCTGGAAATAAACACCCCCTAGAACATTTATGAATGCGAGTGCTCCACTCTTATGACGGAGGAGTACACAACACGGCGGCCCAGTGAACTGTTACTTGTACTGTAGTACTACTATAGTTTTGTTGTTTCGCATGATCCATCGATATAAACCCGATTAAACAGGCAAGGGCGGGATTTTTCCCGCACATTAGATGATACTAGCCATACATTTCAAAGGCAATTTTAATGTATGCAAACTTAATAATTAAGTAACAATATGAGATATAGTAAAACTAAAAACACATATGATTTATTGTGTTAGAGTGTAGTAGTAGTGTTGTATTGCATAGTTGTTAGATGTAACATGCGATAACGTGTAGTTGGAGGGCCTACAGAGAGAAACTGGGCATAAAGTGGATTCAAATATTTGTATTCATCTTCATAGCATTTGTAACTCATATCTACAATTTGTACAGTAGACGTGAATGCTTGTTCGCTCTTACGAAACCAGTAAAACAATAATGAGGTGGCGTGTGCCAATTTAGGCACTGGCATGCTGGCCTACTCGGCTCCACAGAGAGAGCAAGAGAAGAGATAAATACAATGGCAGTTAGTGTATTTCAAGCGAAAAGAGTAATATGGTCACTGAACTTCAGAATACGCTCATTACAGTCACTATATACATTTTGCGGTGATTGTACGGTCACTTGCTCACCGTTCAACATTGGATTGCACTCTAATGACCGGCCAAATAGTCTGCGTGGCACTATGTTGACTGGTTAAATTGACCATGTTCCTCGTGGGTCCCACCAGTCAGTTCGCATAGGAAATAAGTAAGATAAACACAAATTTATTCAGGTGTGACAAGACTCCAACCCATGCACAGGAACCACCTGGTTGTGTAAGTGTCTGTCAGGGCCTGGTGTGTGTGCATGCACGTGTAGGTTGAGCACTTGAGCATGAGCGTGTGTGTTGGTCGTGTGGTGTGTGCATGCATGCGTGCGTGTGCGCGTGTGAGTGTTGCGTGCATGCGTGGCTGCATGTGTACGTGTGAGTGTTGCGTGCATGCAATTCGTGTGCATGTGTGCGCATGTATAATGACCACAACAGCTCTTGTATGTTAAAATAGACGGCTTAGCATACCAATACAAGGCCACCTTGTCCGCTATGCCCGCGGTCATGACTTCGAACCACCGTCCAATATTTTTTTATCGTTTGTTTTCATTCTTATGCACGCCAACAGGTGGGCCCAATGGTAGTGAGATAATATGATGCAACATTAGTGGTGCCATGTGGAGCGTTTAACTGGTCAACTAGTCATGTCCTGAACAAATACAGAGCTATGCGGTGAGCCCGTGATTGTATAATGACCACAAAACGTATAAATGGTGATCTTAAGAGTGGATTCTGAAGTCCAATGTACTATCATGCTTTCGCTTTAAATATAATGATCGTCACTGTATATATCGCGAGAGAAAGAAGAAACATGCGCGAATGTGCTGGGGCGTACTTTTAGAGGACCTGGAGATAGTTTGTGTGCGTACGTGAAAGGGGCGTAGAGGGGGGTGTGCGATGGAGAGAGAGATGCTCTTCGTTTCTCTTTATTATGACTAACTTTATATATAGTATAAAAATATAAAAATTTACAGTGCAAAATAAATATCATTGGGTGCACCATGCAATGCAAATTAACTTTCATACTCTATATAACTTTGTAATGTTGTATATATGTAGAATTCTAAAATAAATTTTTTGCCACACTTTGTGTGCTTTTATTCAAAAGGAATGTTGTTTGTGAAGTAAATGTGAAGAGAGGGCTTTTTAGATCAATGGTACATGATAAGATGTGACATGTGTGAATGTGTAGTTGACGTATTTGGCAGGGCCTAGAGAGGGTATGTGTACGTATTTGAGAGAGGCATGGATAGAGGGGCCGGCGGGGGGCGACGTGGGAGAGATAGCACGAGAAATGAGAGAGAGAGAGAGAGAGAGAGAGAGAGACGAATAGGATGTCACGGCGCGAGATGCCCTTGAGTGTGTACATGCAAGGGGGGAGATAGAGGCATGAGGAGAAAATATTTTGTGTGGTTCCTGTGTTGTATGTGTGGGTGTGAGAAGATAACGAGACCTAGGTGCAGATGGTGTGTCACCGCGTGAGGTCTTGTGGGCCGAGGTGAGGCCCTTGGTTCGGTTCCTTCTTACGCCACATTGCTCGGCTTGCGATGCATTCAGGGAGACCCATGGAGGACTAGTCGTACAAGACAAAGATACCAGAGTCGTGAAGGACTCTGTGTCCACTGAAAAAGACGGCTAGGATTTGTAACCCTGGGTCCTCGGACTAAGGTAACCCCTTGTTTCTGATATTACCATTCATCCAACCTAACTTTAAGGGGCATCCTACAGAATGCTCTGCTGGAATCATATTCATCAATTAGGAAGAGAGGTGGAGACAATGCGTGCGAGACAGGCCCAAAGATAATGTGCGTGCGGGAGACACGTAGGCAGGTCTATGTATAGATAAAGGGTCGATGGGGATTGTGTGTTCGTATGCGTGTGAGAGGAAGAGTGCTTGTGATAAAGGTTAGTGAAAACAATCGTAAATGGTTGCAGGAGAGAGGGAGGGTGATATCGAGAGCATGTGTGCGAGAAAGACACCTCGGGAGAGAGTGTGTGAGCATGTGTGAGAGACCACCAATGGATATACATTGTGCGCGCGTATGTCTGAGAGAGAAAGTTAGCGCGTGTGTGAGGAGGGGCCTATGGAGAGTGAAACTACACATAAAAGACTGATGTACACATTGATTAAAATATAAATATTATCCAAATATTAGGATGGGATTATAATATTTGCATTTCGCATAAGGAACGGTCATTGATCTATTAGACATCTACATTCTATCGAATTTGAGTATGTCTATGTTATCATTCGACATAATTGATCCAGAGAGTCAGTATTTTGAACTCCAAACAATGCATCGCTTTAGCAATTTGAATAAAAACATGAGTATAGTTCATGTTGTGTGTGTAATGCACATTATACATACAAAAAGTTACACAATGAACATTATAAATAGCTAGCTAAGAACTAACATACATTTGAATGCACCTTAAGGTGGTTTAAAAAATCAAATTCAACATGAAGTCCATTCAATTATTTGAATTCGAGATCATGGCATTTGTAAATCATACCTATATTATGAGGGTGATACGTCTCCAATGTATATATAATTTTTGATTGTTCCATGCTATTATATTATCAGTTTTGGATGTTTTATATGCATTAATATGTTATTTTATACTATTTTTTGGACTAACCTATTAACCTAGAGCCCAATGCCAGTTTCTGTTTTTTCCTTGTTTTTGAGTTTCGCAGAAAAGGAATACTAAACGGAGTCCAAATAGAATAAAACTTTACGATGATTTTTCTTGGACCAAAAGACACCCAGGAGACTTGGAGTTCAAGTCATAGGAGCTACGAGGCAGCGGCAAGGGTGGAGGGCGCGCCCCCTACCTTGTGGGCCTCTCGGTGACCCCTGACCTAGATCTTCCTCCTATATATTCACCTATATTCCAAAACCCTCAGAAGCATCCACGAAAACACTTTTCCACCGCCGCAACCTTTTGTTCTCATGAGATCCCATCTTGGGGCCTTTTCCGGCATCCTACCGGAGGGGGATTCGATCACGGAGGGCATCTACATCAACTCTATTGCCCTTCTGATGAAGCGTGAGTAGTCCACCTCAGACCTACGGGTCCATAGCTGGTAGCTAGATGGCTTCTTCTCTCTCTTTGATTCTCAATACCATGTTCTCCTCGATGTTCTTGGAGACCTATTCGATGTAATACTCTTTTGCGGTGTGTTCTTGAGATCCGATGAATTGTGGTTTATGATCAGCTTATTTATGAATATTATTTGAATCTTCTATGAATTCCTATATTCATGATTTGGTATCTTTGTATTTCTCTTCGAATTATCGGTTTGGTTTGGCCAAATATATTGGTATTTCTTGCAATGGGAGAGGTGCTTAGCTTTGGGTTCAATCTTGCATGATTTTACCCAATGACAAAGTAGGGGTAGCGAGACACGTATTGCATTGTTGCCATCAAGGATAAAAAGATGGGGTTTTCGTCATATTGCTTGAGTTAATTCCTCTACATCATGTCATCTTACTTAATGCGTTACTCTGTTCTTATGAACTTAATACTCTTGATGCAGGCAGGAGTCGGTCTATGTGTGGAGTAATATAGTAGTAGATGCAGAATCGTTTCGTCTACTTGACACGGACGTGATGCCTATATTGCATAATCATTGCCTTGGATATCATCATAACTTTGCGCTTTTCTATCAATTGCTCGACAATGATTCGTTCACCCACCGTATTATTTGCCTTCATGAAGAGAAGCCTCTAGTGAAACCTTTGGCCTTCGGGTCTATTTTCCATCATATTAGTTTCCGATCTACTATTTTGCAATCTATTATTTTCATATCTATAAACAAAAAAACCCAAACATGTTTTATCTTTTGTTTAGTTTTATTTATCTATCTCTATCAGATCTCACTTTTGTAAGTGACCGTGAAGGGATTGACAACCCCTTTATCACGTTGGGTGCAAGTGTTTGATTGTTTGTGCAGGTATTGGTGATTTGTGTGTTCTTCTCCTACTGGGTTGATTCCTTGGTTCTTAAATAAGGGAAATACTTATCTCTACTGTGTTGCATCACCCTTTCCTCTTCAAGGGAAAAACCAACACAAGCTCAAGAAGTAGCAGTAAGAATTTTTGGCGCCATTGCCGGGGAGATCTATGCCAGGTCAAGATCTACATCAAGCGTACCAAGTACCCATCATAAAACTCTCATCTTTTGCATTACATTATTTGCCATTCGCCTCTCATTTTCCTCTCCCCACTTCTAAAATGAATTTCAAAAAGATTTGCCTTTTTATTTGCCCTTCTTCCGTTCGTCTTTTAGTTTGCTTTTTATTTGCTCGTGTGTTAGATTGCTTGCTTTATCACAATGACTCAAGAGAATACCAAACTGTGTGACTTTTCCAATACCAATAATAACGATTTTATTAGTACTCCACTTGCTCCCGCCACTAGTGCAAAATCTTATGAAATTAATGTCATTTTGTTGAATCTTGTTACGAAAGATCAATTTTCTGGTCTTCCTAGTGAAGATGTCGCATCCCATCTAAATAGTTTGTTTGAGTTGTGTGATATGCAAAAGAAGAAAGATGTGGATGATGATATTGTTAAATCTAAGCTATTTCCGTTCTCACTAAGAGATCGTGCTAAAACTTGGTTTTCATCTTTGCCTAAAAATAGTATTGATTCATGGAATAAGTGTAAAGATGCTTTTATTTCCAAGTATTTTCCTCCCGCTAAGATCATCTCCCTTAGGAATGATATTATGAATTTTAAGCAACTTGGTCATGAACATGTTGCGCAATCTTGGGATAGGATGAAATTGATGATACGAAATTGCCCAACTCAGCGTTTAAATTTGTTGATGATCATACAAAAAATTATGTCAGATTGAATTTTGCTTCTAGGAATCTTTTAGATTCGGCTGCGGGAGGTACTTTTATGGAAATTAGTTTAGGAGAAGCTACTAAACTCCTAGATAATATTATGGTTAACTATTCTCAGTGGCATACCGAAAGTTCTTCTTTTAGTAAAAAAGTGCATGCGATTGAAGAGATTAATGTTCTAAGTGGAAAGATGGATGAACTTATGAAATTATTTGCTAGCAAGAGCGCTCTTATTGATCCTAATGATATGCCTTTGTCCACTTCGATTGAGAATAATAATGAATCTATGGATGTAATTTTTGTTAGTAGGAACAATTTTGGTAATATCGCGCATATAGAGGCAATTTTAATCCTAGGACATTTCCTTGTAATTCCTCTAATAATTATGGTAATTCCTACAAAAATTCTTATGGAAATTATAATAAGATACCCTCTGATTGTGATAATAGTGTTAAAGAAATTATGATTTTTCAAAAGAGTTTCAATGCTTTGGTTGAAGAAAAAATGCTTAAGATTGATGATTTGGCTAGGGACGTGGATAGAATTTCTCTTGGGATTGATTCTTTGAAAAATAGATCTATTCCACCCAAGCATGAAACTAATGAGTCTCTAAAAGCTATGAGAATTTCCATTGATGAGTGTAAAGAAAGAACCCTAAGATGCGTGCTAAACGAGATTGGTTTGTAAAAGCATGTTCTTCTAGTTTTCGTGAAAATAATGATGAAGATCTTAAAGTGATTGATGTGACTCCTATTGGATCTTTGTTTTCCAATATAAATCTTGATAAATATGGGACTGGAGATGAGAAAACTTTAGTTAAAAGGTGTCGCAATGATTTGGAGTTTATAGATCTAGATGCAAAAATTGATAAAAGTGGAATTGGAGAGGTCAAGACTTTAAGTAGCAATGAACCCACTCTTTTGGATTTCAAGGAATTTAATTATGATAATTGTTCTTTAATAGATTGTATTTCCTTGTTGTAATCCATGTTGAATTCTCCTCATGCTTATAATCAAAATAAAGCTTTTACTAAACATATCGTTGATGCTATGATGAATTCTTTTGAAGAAAAACTTGAATTGGAAGTTTCTATCCCTAGAAAACTTTATGATGAGTGGGAACCTACTATTAAGATTAAGATTAAGATTAAGGATTATGAGTGCCATGCTTTGTGTGATTTGGGTGGTAGCGTTTCCACAATTCCAAAATCTTTATGTGATGTGTTAGGTTTCCATGAATTTGAAGATTGTTCTTTAAATTTGCATCTTGTGGATTCCACTATTAAAAAACCTATGGGAAGGATTAATGATGTTCTTATTGTTGCAAATAGGAATTATGTGCCCGTAGATTTCATTGTTCTTGATATAGATTGCAATCCTACATGTCCTATTATTCTTGGTAGACCTTTCCTTAGAACCATTGGTGCAATTATTGATATGAAAGAAGGAAACATTAGGTTTCAATTTCCGTTAAGGAAGGGCATGGAACACTTTCCTAGAAAGAAAATTAAGTTTCCATATGAATCTATTATGAGAGCTACTTATGGATTGCATACCAAAGATGACAATACCTAGATCTATGTTTTATGCCTAGCTAAGAACATCTCTAGCAGACCCCGCATTTTGCCGAACTGTAAACTGTGTTTACAGTTCGCACAGGGGCGCTTATGCAGGCTCAAAATCGCAGTGACATAACAGAAATGGTATACAAACCCGTAAAATTTTAAAAAAACCTTGTTTCGCACGAGAAATTTAAGCAAAAGCCCGCCAGAGCTCGCTCGCATAGATAGTTCTTCTTTGCATAGTTAGTTCTTCTTCACATAAGTTCATACACAGCATGCATATATTACATATAAGTTCGCCGGAGCTAGACCAGGCCTACTCTACCGTACCACTACACAAAATTGAGCTCACCGGAGCTCGTGCAGTAGCTGCCTAACAGAGACCCTTTGTGAAACAAGGACAACCATTGTTCGATGTCATCAAGATATGCATGGTTTTGAAACCAGACTATCAGACATTTGCTATGTTGCTCAGGAGCCTAGGAGAAATGAAAGTGAAGGTTATGGTGCTCCATCAGACAGTATAGCATGAAAACATAACAGTCAGGTCAAATGAACTAAGCTTCTGAAATTCTGGTGGTGCATTTATCTGCCGTACTGTTAACTTTTATGCCAACATTCCTATTGTTTTATGGTTGTAATTTGTCTTATTGCGATACAAAATTTGTTCTTAACATGCAGCGACCGACTTAAGAAAAGAGCAAGCCATTTTTGTATAGTGTAGGGTGTTCCCTATATTTGCACTGGTGGCGAACTTTGATGCCTAGTGGATGTAATCTATGCAATCGCCTTAATAGCCTAGTGTTAGTTTCTGTCTTAGTTATTTCCCTAGTCTTCTTTTTCCTTGGTTTGCTAGTGGACACAACAATCATGGGCCATATATGGACCGTGGTAACCTTGAGCATGCTACGGGTCGTAGGATCCATGGGCCTCTTACGGGCCATCGGAATAATTGGCCTCCAACGGGCCATAGAATCAGTGGGCCTCGGGTCGTTGGATAAATGGACCGATATGGGATGTAAATGGGCGTAATTGGTATCGGGCTAGCATGGTAATGGGTCGTTAACAGGTCGGAAGACAACAAAGGCTTATTTTTGTCATAGGCATAACGGGTCGTTAATGGGCTAGAATATAGGACGGGCTGGAAACGGCGCAACGGGTTAACAAGCCACAAACGGGCTGATTCTAACCACGGGTCGAATTTGGCACATTAGGGAACATGCCAGTAACGGGCCGAAAATAATAGAGGGCCGGAAAGGAGCCCAAGAATGTATGGGCCGTTAGTAGGCGAAAGCTAACACGGGCTAGAAACGGCCCATGTGAATCATGGGCCGTTACTGGGCATAAAGAAATTTACTGTTTATTATGGGCCAGAATCACCGCGGCCCACTAAAGGGCCCAAAGATATGAAATGCCTCGTATGTCCTGAAAGACGTCGTGGGCCATACATGGGTTGAAAATGAAACGGGCTGGTATTATACTAGACGGCCCACAAGACGTTGTTGGGCCGATTTCTAGAACGCTATAACGGGTCGTGAGTTACCGAGTCGTAAAATGGGCTATATGTGAACATACCGTTAATAGACTTTTCATGGGCCAGGTTGCTAGCTTTTTACCAGGTCAAACAGGCCGGCCTTTGTAAGCTAAATGGGCCAGTGTTGGGCCGTCGCACGTGTCGACATATCATAGGCACCTATCTAACCCAATGACGTGTTCGGGAACGCAGTAATTTCAAAAAAAAATCCTACGATCACGCAAGATCTATCTAGGTGATACATAGCAATGAGAGGGGAGAGTGTTGTCTACGTACCCTCGTAGACCGAAAGCGGAAGCGTTATGGTAATGTGGTTGATGTAGTGTACGTCTTCACGGTCTGACCGATCCTAGCACCGAAGGTATGGCACCTCTGCGATCTGCACACGTTCAACTCAGTGACATCCCACGAACTCTAGATCCAGCTGAGGTCGAGGGAGAGTTTCGTCAGCACGACGGCGTGGTGATGGTGATGATGAATTTACCGGCGCAGGGCTTCGCCTAAGCACTACGATGATATGACCGAGGTGGAAATCTATGGAGGGGGGCACCGCACATGGCTAAACAATCAACTTGTGTGTTCTAGGGTGCCCCCCTGCCCCCGTATATAAAGTAGCAAGGGGGAGGCCGACCGACCCTCATTGGCGCGCCCCCGAGAGGGGAATCCTACTAGGACCCCAAGTCCTAGTAGGTTTCCACCTAAAGGGAGAGAGGGGAAGGAAGGAGAGGGAGAGGGAGAAGGTAAGGGGGGCGCTGCCCCCCCCCCTTCCTTGTTCTATTCGGACTCAAGGGGGAGGGGCATGCGGCCTACCCTGGCCGCCCTTCTCTCTCTCTCCACTAAGGCCATCAAGGCCCATTAGTTCACCCGGGGGTTCCGATAACCCTCCGACACTCCGGTTTTATCCGGAACACTTCCGGTGTCTGACCATAGTCATCCAATATATCAAGCTTTATGTCTCGACCATTTCGAGACTTCTCGTCATGTCCGTGATCATATCCGGGACTCCGAACAACCTTCGGTACATCATATCACATAAACTCCTAAAACCAATCGTCATCGAACGTTAAGCGTGTGGACCCTACGGGTTTGAGAACTATGTAGACATGACTGAGACACATCTTCGGTCGATAACCAATAGCAGAACCTGGATGCTCATATTGGTTCCTAGACATTCTACGAAGATCTTTATCGGTCAAACCGCATAACAACATACATTGTTCCCTTTGTCATCGGTATGTTACTTGCCCGAGATTCGATCGTCGGTATCATCATACCTAGTTCAATCTTGTTATCGTCAAGTCTCTTTACTCATTTTGTAATACTTCATCCCGCAACTAACTCATTAGTCACAATGATTGCAAGGCTTATAGTGATGAGTATTACCGAGAGGGCCCAGAGATACCTCTCCGAAACATGGAGTGACAAATCCTAATCTTGATCTATGCCAACCCAACAAACACCTTCGGAGACACCTGTAGAGCACCTTTATAATTACCCATTTATGTTGTGACGTTTGGTAGCACACAAAGTGTTCCTCCACTATTCGGGAGTTGCATAGTCTCATAGTCTGAGGAACTTGTATAAGTCATGAAGAAAGCAGTAGCAATGAAACTGACACGATAGTAATGCTAAGCTAACGGATGGGTCATGTCCATCACATCATTCTCCTAATGATGTGATCCCGTTCATCAAATGACAACACATGTCTATGGTTAGGAAACATAACCATCTTTGATTAACGAGCTAGTCTAATAAAGGCATACTAGGGACTATATGTTTTGTCTATGTATTCACACATGTACTAAGTTTCCGGTTAATACAATTCTATCATGAATAATAAACATTTATCATTATTGCCTCTAGGGAATATTTCCTTCATGACGAGCTAACACATGTTTCCTCCGACCAATGAGAATTTTACACGTGGAAAATCGCCATTGGTCGTTGCTATTAACGGGTTATCGGGTCCAAACCGGACCCGATAGCTTAACGGCGACCCATTACGGTGGATGCCACGTGTCGGTTACCCTTGACAAAAGCAATTCCATGACGCGTCATTTATCGTCATGGAAGTGAACACTTCCGTGATGATAGTTTTGGTATTGTCATGGAACACTTCTACAACAGCACAGGTATGACTATCTTGATTCTGTCATAAAATCGTCATGGATGTACATGCATGACAGAAAACGTGACCTACCGTGACCAACACGTATCATCATGGAAGTGTATTTTTTGTAGTGATAGCTACTTCGAAAGCGGTGAATGAAGGAGTCTGGATGAAGGAGTTTATATCCAATCTAGGAGTTGTGCCTATTGCATCGGATCCAATTGCCATAGCCAAGGAGCCCAGGTTTCACAAGAAGGCCAAGCACATCAAACATTGTTTCAACTCCACTCGTGATTACTTGAAGGAGGGAGACATAGAACTTTGCAAAGTACATACGGATCTGAATGTGGCAGCCCAGTTGACTAAACCTCCTCCATGAGAAAAACATGATTAGCACTAGGACTCCATGGGTGTTAGATTCATAACTATGTAAACTAGATTGTTTACTTTAGTGCAAGTGGGAGACTATTGGAAATATGCCCTAGAGGCAATAATAAAATGGTTACTATCATATTTCCCGTTCATGATAAATGTTTATTATTCATGCTAGAGTTGTATTGATCGAAAACTTAAATACGTGTGTGAATACATAAAGTACACTATGTCCCTAGTCATCCTCTACTAGACTAGCTCGTTGATCAAATATGGTTAAGGTTTTCTAACCATGGACATGAGTTGTCATTTGATAATGGGATCACATCATTAGGAGAATTATGTGATGGACAAGACCCAACCATAAGCTTAGCATATGATCGTATCACTTTAGTTTTGCTACAGCTTTCTTCATGTCAAGTATCTATTCCTAAGACCATGAGATCATGCAACTCTCGGATACCAGAGGAATGTCTTGTGTGCTATCAAACATCACTTTTATAATTGGGTGATCATAAAGGTGCTCTACAGGTATCTCCAAAGGTGTTTGTTGGGTTGGCATGGATCGATACTGGGATTTGTCACTCCCTGTGACGGACAGATATCTTTGGGCCCACTCGATCGTACAACATTGTAAAGAGCTTGCAAGCAATGTGGCTAATGAGTTAGTCACGGGATCTTGTATTACAGAACGAGTAAAGAGACTTGCTAGCAACGAGATCGAACTAGGTATGGAGATACTGACGATCGAATCTCGGGCAAGTAACATATCACTGGACAAAGGGAATTGCATACGGGATTAACCGAATCCTCGACATCGTGGTTCAACAAATAAAATATCTTCATGGAATATGTAGGAACCAATATGAGCATCCAGGTTTCGCTATTGGTTATTGACCGGAGAAGTGTCTCGGTCATGTCTACATGATTCTCGGACCCGTAGGGTCCGTACGCTTAA
The DNA here is from genome assembly GCF_002162155.2 of Triticum dicoccoides. Taxonomy (NCBI): domain Eukaryota; kingdom Viridiplantae; phylum Streptophyta; class Magnoliopsida; order Poales; family Poaceae; genus Triticum; species Triticum dicoccoides. The sequence goes on from NC_041391.1 coordinate 223,913,461, forward strand.
CGTTCGATGATGCTAGAGTAGTATTGGGATATGTGCATTGGTAACCGAACATTGTTCGTAGTTCTAGATGAGATCCCAAATGCCATGAGGAGCTCTGGAATGGTCCGGAGGTAAAGATTTATATATAGGAAGTCCCGTTTTAGTTGCCAAAAAAGTTTCGGGCATTACCGGCAATGTATCAAGAGTGCCAAAAGGGGTCGGGGGGGTCCACCCTCCCCGGGGAGCCACATGGGCTGTAGGGGGTGTGCCTTGGCATATATGGGCTAGGGGCACTAGCCCCAAGTGTCCCATGCACCTAGAACATGGAGAGAGGGAAGAGTCCTAAGGGGGGAAGGCACCCGCTAGGTGATGAAGCCATGTACCTAGGGTAGGGTCATGGACCTGTCCAAGATACCCTCCCCAAGGACATCTCTAGAAGAAACCATCTGTCAGTCGACTCAGAAGTATTCCACTCGATGGACTTGAAGACACTCGACCATGAAGCCAACCACTCGACCGCCAGGAGATCTAAAGTCACTCTGCATACAAACGGTCGGTCATTAAGTAGCTTTTATGGTCATCATAGCACTTTATGCAGGGCGTTACCAGTAACCCCGGATCTTAATGTACTTTAAACCCTGCATAACTGAGGGTTGGAGGGGTTTGGCGAACTCTATATAAGCCACCCCCCTCAGTGCAAAGGTTTCGCACCCCTGTAACTCATACGCATATAATCCAGTCGACCGCCTCCGGGCTCCGAGACATAGGGCTATTACTTCCTCCGAGAAGGGCCTGAACTCATAAACCTCTTGCGTATACAACTAATCCATAGCTAGGATCTTGCCTCTCCATTCCTACTCCCCTATTCTACCGTCAGACTCAGAACCACGACAGTTGGCGCCCACCGTCGGGCGGGTGTCTTAGCGACTTATTGGAGAAGTTGCGATTTTTCCGATCTCCTTCATTATGGTTTCAGGCGGAGTTTTGGTTCACGGCCGCGAGATCCGTCTCGGTGCACTCACGTTCATCGCCGACGACTCCGCTTGGCTTCAGGAGGCTCCGCTCGACATCGACGCGCTCCCCGTCCGCAGGGCGACGCACTTTCGCGCGTGCGTCCGCGGCGTCCTCCTGCGGAAACCATCGACCCAGTATCGGTCAGCCCCTGTGTCGTCCTCCCTTCCTGTTTCCCACCGGCGCAAGCGCTCAGGTCGGTCAAGGCTTCAGCGATGGGTGAGACACGCGGTGACCCGCCAGTCGGCCACCCCCCCAAGTCGCGGCAATCGAGCCCGACGAATCTCTCTACGGCCTGTTCGACCTGTCGAATGGCTCCGCAGAGACTGCATCCGAGTGCGACAACAGTGATCCAGCGGCGGAGGTTCTAATGGTCAATGGACCGCGCAGTCCTCCTGGCTTTCCCCACGTCGACGGAGGCGATGGCGGAGGCGATCCGGCACAGGTCCACGAAGAATATCAACCCGAGCCTCTCACTTCACTGCAGAGGGAAGAACTTCACCGCCAGAACATGGATGCGCTACACACTCCTATCGTCGGAGAAACCCCGAGGCTCGTGCCTTAGAGGACGCGCGCTTGGCCAACTTGGCTTAGCGCACTCGACTAGAGAACCTCCAGCGAGCACTCGACGAACGTGCGTGACAACGGGTTCCAGAATCCAGTCGACGTCAACTCTTTCCGCAACCGACTCAGGTATATCGAACTCCGATTCAGAATCTAGCAGCTGCAGCCCGTATAGCAGAGTCGATTCAGCCTTCCCAGTCAGAGGCTGGCAGAGGCTTGTTACAGATTAGAGATTTACTTCAGGCAGCAGGAGATCAAAATTCAGTTGTATCGCAATTGCGGAATAGGATTCACAGCAGATCCGTCGCTGCAAATACAGTCCAGTCGGCCCATAGCCCAAGATCACCCCCGAGGCGTGAGGGACGTGGAGACCGGTGTGATCAGTACAAGGACCGTGAGCAGTATGATGACCGACTCGATCATGATGGTCGACGTCGAGTGCCCACCCCTCCCCCAAGGGGTGGGTCGTACGCGCCTCGGCAGCAGGATGACAGACGCCATCACAGTGTCGGGCGAAGGATTCCAGTCGACCCCAGGGAACTAGGCTTTGATGCAAGATCCATTATCGTTCAAGGTTTGGTCGACAGGAACAGAGCTCACCGAGAAGGACATGACAGAGATGTACCCACCAGTGGCAGAGTACACGTCTCAGGACCAGAGTGTTTTAGCAGAGCCATCAGGGCCGCGGTGATTCCTCCCAACTTTAGGTTGGCGATTGGAGTCAGTAAGTTCACTGGTGAGTCCAAACCTGATACTTGGCTTGAGGACTACCGAGTGGCTGTTCAGATTGACGGCGGCAACGATGAGGTGGCCATGAAACATCTGCCTCTTATGTTGGAGGGTTCAGCCAGAGCATGGTTGAATCAGTTAGCACCCAGCAGCATTTACACTTGGGAAGATCTTGCCCGAGTATTTGTCAGAACATTTGAGGGAACTTGCAAGCGACCAGCAGGGTTGACAGAGCTGCAATCTTGTGTGCAAAAGTCGAATGAAACACTAAGGGATTACATCCAGAGGTGGATCACATTGCATCACACGGTAGAGAATGTATCTGATCACCAAGCAGTCTGTGCCTTCAAGGAAGGTGTTAAGAACAGAGAGCTAAGTCTGAAATTCGGTCGAACCGGAGACATGTCTCTAAGTCGAATGATGGAGATTGCCACCAAGTATGCCAATGGTGAAGAAGAGGATCGGCTCCGGAGTGGCAAGTACAAGTCAGCCGCCCATGAAACCGGAGGAGGGAACTCCAGTCGAAAGCAGAAGCGGAAAGCCGAGCCAGCTGCTCCTGGAGAAGCCTTGGCCGTGACTCAAGGAAAATTTAAAGGGAAGCCCAAAGGGTCTTGGAACCCTAAGAAGGTGAAGGACAAGGAAGGGAATGACGTGATGGATTTGCCGTGCCACATCCACACGAAGAAAGATGAGGAGGGTAAATTCATTTATCCGAAACATTCCACTCGACAGTGTCGGCTCTTGATCCAGCAATTCCAGGGGAAACAGCCCAAAGATAAGGAAAAGGAGTCGGACAAAGTTGAAGACAAAGAAGATAGTGATGATGGATATCCCCAGGTCAATTCCACCCTGATGATTTTTGCTGATGTTGAAAGCAAAAGTCTATTGAAAGTTATCAACCAAGAGGTGAATATGGTTTCTCCGGTGACACCCAGTTATCTGAAATGGTCTCAGACTGCCATCACATTCGACCAGTTCGATCATCCGACACACATAGCCACCCCTGGGAGGCAAGCTTTGGTGGTCGACCCAGTCGTTGAAGGCACTCGACTGGCTAAAGTTTTGATGGATGGTGGCAGTGGCCTGAATATATTGTATGCAGAAACGTTGAAAGGGATGGGCATTCTGATGTCCAGACTCAGTACCAGCAACATGAGTTTCCATGGAGTCATTCCTGGGAAGAAGGCTGAGTCACTCGGCCAAATTTCTCTTGATGTGGTTTTCGGTGATTCCAAGTATTACCGCAAAGAAAAGTTGATGTTCGAAGTTGTGGATTTACAGAGTGCTTATCACGCTATTTTGGGCAGGCCAACTTATGCGCGTTTCATGGCTCGACCATGCTATGTGTACCTCAAAATGAAGATGCCTGGTCCCAAAGGTGTGATCACTATTACTGGCAATCAAAAGAAGGCGGAAGAATGCTTTCAGAAAGGCTCAAAGATCGCCGATGCTCAGATGGCAGTGGTAGAGCTGCAGGAATACCAGAAAATTGCAGATCCGAGTGATTTGTTGCGAGCCAAGAAGCCCGCTACAGAGTCAGTGTTTCAGTCGTCCAGTGAGACAAAGCCGATTCACATTCACCCGACCGACCCCAGTGCTGCTCTGACTCATATCTCTACAACACTCGACTCCAAATAGGAAGAAGCGCTCATCCAGTTCCTCCATGAGAACTGGGACATCTTCTCATGGAAGCCTGCTGGCATGCTGGGTGTTCCCAGGGGGCTGGCTGAGCACCGTCTACGAGTCGACTCAAAAGTGAAACCTGTCAAGGAACATCTTCGACGGTCCGCCGTCCAGAAGAGAAAGGCCATTGGCGAGGAGGTGGCTCGGCTCTTAGCAGCGGAGTTTATCCGAGAGATTTACCACTCCGAGTGGCTTGCCAATGTTGTCATGGTCCCCAAGAAGGACAAGTCACTTCGCATGTGCATCGACTTCAAACATATCAATCAGGCCTGCCCGAAAGATCATTTTCCTCTCCCCCGCATCGACCAAATAGTCGACTCGACTGCGGGATGTGAGCGCCTGTCTTTTTTAGACGCCTACTCTGGTTACCATCAGATTCATCTGTATGGACCCGACGAGATCAAAACAGCTTTCATCACTCCATTCGGGTGCTTTTGTTATGTCACCATGCCATTCGGTCTCAAGAATGTCGGAGCCATGTTCATGAGGATGATTCAGAAGTGTCTTCTCACTCAAATCAGTCGGAATGTGGAAGCATACATGGATGATATTGTGGTCAAGTCACGAAAAGGTTCCGACCTGTTGACTGACATTGCTGAAACATTTGCCAACCTCAGGAGGTATGATATCAAGCTTAATCCATCAAAGTGCACATTCAGAGTTCCTGGTGGAAAGTTACTCGGTTTTCTCGTTTCCGAAAGAGGAATCAACGCCAACCTAGAAAAAGTCGGTACTATACTCCGAATGAAACGCCATGTGCGTGTGCACGATGTCCAGAAGTTTACTGGATGCTTGGCCGCTTTAAGTCAATCATCTCTCGTCTCGGTGAAAAGGCATTGCCTCTTTACCGACTGATGAAGAAGTCAGACAAGTTCGAGTGGACTCCTGAAGCTGATGCAGCGTTTGCAGAGCTAAAAGCCCTGCTCTCCACCCAGCCGATGCTTGCTGCTCCGATCAGCAAAGAGCCTTTGCTACTTTACATTGCAGCCACAAGACAAGTCGTCAGTACAGTACTTACGGTCGAGCGGGAAGAAGAAGGAAAAGCCTTTAAAGTTCAGCACCCAGTATATTATCTTTCTGAAGTTTTGACCCCATCGAAGCAAAGATACCCTCATTATCAGAAGCTTGTATACGGGATTTATATGACCACGAAGAAGGTTGCTCATTACTTCTCTGACCATTCCATTACAGCCGTCAGCGACGCCCCATTGTCAAAGATTCTGCACAACAGAGATGCAACTGGTCGAGTGGCAAAATGGGCAATTGAACTCCTTCCCCTTGATATCAAGTTTGAGGCAAAGAAAGCCATCAAGTCCCAAGCAATAGCAGATTTCATCGCCGAGTGGATTGAACAGCAACTGCCGACTCAAGTTCACCCGCAGCACTGGACCATGTTCTTTGATGGTTCTAAGATGCTGAACGGTTCCGGTGCTGGGGTAGTGTTGGTTTCCCCGAGGAGATAAGCTCAGATATGTGCTCCAGATCCACTTTCATTCCTCCAATAACGAAGCAGAATACGAAGCACTTTTGTATGGGTTGCGTATGGCCATTTCACTCGGTGTCCGTCGCCTCATGGTTTATGGCGACTCAGATTTGGTTGTCAATCAAGTGATGAAGGAGTGGGACGTCAGAAGTCCAGCCATGACTGGTTACTGCAATGCAGTGAGAAAGCTAGAGAAGAAATTCGAGGGGTTAGAGCTTCATCATATACCCCGACTGAAAAATCAAGCGGCTGATGATTTGGCAAAAATAGGTTCCAAGAGAGAAGCGATTCCCAGTAATGTGTTTTTGGAGCACATCCATACACCATCAGTTCAAGAGGATCCTTTCACCGAAGAAGCTCCACAGCCAAAAAGTGTCACGGATCCGACTGAAGTTGAAGTTCCAGCTGTGGTCGACCTGATCATGGAAGTTTTGGTCATCATTCCTGATTGGACAAAGCCGTACATCGTGTATATCCTAAGGAAAGAGCTCCCGGAGAATGAAGAAGAGGCTCGACAGATCGTCCGTCGATCCAAAGCCTTTACCGTGATAAAGGGACAGTTGTACAGAGAAAGCGCGACTGGAGTCGGTCAGAAATGTATAACACCAGAAGAAGGTCGGATAATCCTTGACGATATCCACTCGGGGACTTGTGGTCATCATGCGTCTTCTCGGACCATTGTGGCTAAAGCATACCGAGCGGGATTTTACTGGCCAAGAGCAAATGAAATGGCAAAGGAAATAGTCGACAAGTGTGAAGGATGTCAGTTCTATTCCAATCTGTCACACAAGCCCGCCTCAGCCTTGAAGACCATTCCGCTCGTCTGGCCCTTCGTTGTTTGGGGGTTGGATATGGTTGGACCACTGAGAACTGGCAGGAGCGGCTTCACCCACTTGCTAGTGGCAGTCGACAAGTTTACTAAATGGGTTGAAGCTAAACCTATCAAGAATCTCGATGCTTGCACTGCTATCAGTTTTGTCAGAGAGCTGATATTCAGATATGGAGTTCCACATAGCATCATCACTGATAATGGGCCAAACTTTGATTCCGACAAGTTCAAAGCTTTTTGCACCTCTCAAGGCACACGAGTCGACTATGCTTCATTCGCTCACCCCCAGTCGAATGGACAAGCAGAAAGAGCAAACGACGTAATTCTCAAAGGACTGAAACCCCGGTTGATGCGTGATCTCAAGCACGCAGCAGGTGCATGGGTAGATGAACTTCCTTCAGTTCTTTGGGGATTGAGGACCATCCTAATCGGTCGACTGGGCGGACTCCATTCTTTCTGGTCTATGGAGCTGAAGCAGTTCTGCCAAGTGACTTGCTTCACAATGCGCCTCGAGTCGAGCTCTACTCTGAAGATGAAGCAGAACAAGCCCGGCAGGATGCAGTCGACCTCCTAGAAGAGGAAAGAGAGATGGCCCTGATCCGCTCGACTATCTATCAGCAAGACTTGCGTCGATTCCATGCCAGAAATGTGAAGAGTCGAGCCTTCCAGGAAGGAGATTTGGTCATCCGAGTGGATCAGCAGAAGCCACACAAGCTTGCTCCTACTTGGGAAGGCCCCTTCATCGTCACCAAAGTTCTCCACAATGGAGCGTATCGTCTTTACAATGTCGATCGCCAGATCGATGAGCCACGAGCTTGGAACGCGGAGCTGCTCCACCCTTTTTATACTTAAGTACTCACTCGGATGAGATGTACTAAAAGTACCTCTGTAGTTTGTTTATCAAAGACAAGAATGTTACAATTTTCCCAGTGATTGTTGTTACTTTTTGTTTACGTGAGAAATCCCCCAGTGGGTGGCTTAGCTGCGAATCCGTTTCGCCTAAGTTTATAAATAAAAAAATCCCTATCGAGTGGTGAGCTAGCCTCCCACTCGGGGGCTTAGCTGCGAATCCGCGCCTAAGTGTTTGAAAATCCTACCGAGTGGTGAGCCAGCCTTCCACTCAGGGGCTTAGCTGCAGTCCAGTACTCGCCTAAGTATTTAAAAATCCTACCGAGTGGAGAGCAATCCTCCCACTCGGGGGCTTAGCTGCAATCCAGTACTCGCCTAAGTATTTAAAAATCCTACCGAGTGGAGAGCAATCCTCCCACTCGGGGGCTTAGCTGCAGTCCAAGTACTCGCCTAAGTTTGAAAAATCCTACCGAGTGGAGAGCAATCCTCCCACTCGGGGGCTTAGCTGCAGTCCAGTACTCGCCTAAGTATTTAAAAATCCTACCGAGTGGAGAGCAATCCTCCCACTCGGGGGCTTAGCTGCAGTCCAGTACTCGCCTAAGTATTTAATCCATTCCGATCCGCAAGGATGACGAGGTGCAGGTCGTCTGCTACCTTCTCCTTCGGAGCTATGCCACAAATACAATGTGTGCTCTACAAGGACGACGAGGTGCAGGTCGACTGCTACCTTCTCCTTCGGGGCTACGCCACAAATACAATGTGTGCTCTGCAAGGACGATGAGGTGCAGGTCGACTGCTACCTTCTCCTTCGGAGCTACGCCACAAATACAATGTGCGCTCTGCAACGATGACGAGGTGCAGGTCGACTGTTACCTTCTCCTTCTGAGCTATGCCACAAATACAACATGCGCTCCATCCTCATCCAGAAGGACGCAGGTCGACTGCAATCTGTGCTCCATCCCCACCTGCAAGAGCGATGAAGTGCAAGTTGACTGGACTTTCCACCTCAGAGTTGCGTCTCAAGCATTAAAGTATATTGCGAGTGAAGAACCAAGTTCGCTCGAAGGCAAATGCAAGCTTATTCAATGATAAGCCAAGTTCAAATAACATCCTACGGATTCAGAAGTGCTCAGGCGTCAAGCCTGTAAAAGTTTATTGGTTACAAAACCACTCGGCATTCTGAGGCAAATTTAAGGCAAGGCATAGAATTTTTTCTTACTCCTCAGGTGGAGGACTGGAAGGCGCGACAAACTGGTCCAAGTCGATTCCGTCAGCAATCCGAGTGGCAGCAGCGATAAAGGTCTCCATGAAAGATTGGAAGTCGTGCTTCTTGGTATTGGCCACCTTGATGGACGCCAGCTTGTCCTCTCGCGCATCCTTGCAGTGAACACGGATCAGGGACAGAGCAACATTAGCGCCACACCTGGCAGAAGACTTCTTCCATTCCTGCACTCGACCTGGAACGTCATTCAGTCGAGTCATTAAAGACTCGAGGTCATTTTGAAGTGTCTCTCTTGGCCAGAGTGTCGTGTCAATCTGCGACACTGCAACCTTCAGTCGAGCGAGGTAGTCAACCACACCGGCAACACGAGACTCCAGTCGGAGCACGTTCATAGCGGCTTCATCCTTCACAGGAGAGTTAATGGGGTCCAAGCTTGTCTCCACTCGACTGGTCTCCTCCTCAAAGTTCTGGCAGAATTCTGTAAACACAATTCGAAGTTAAGCCAACAGTTCTACGATGAGTCGATGATAACAAGTCAGTCAGATAGAAGAGATTACCTTCAAGCATGAGGAATAACTTCTTGGCGAGCCCTCCCAGATAAGCCTCTGGATCGTTCTTCTTCCCCGCCAGTTCGCTAGCCTTGTCACTCAGAGCTATCTTGTCATTCTTCAGACGGCTGACCTCCTTGTTGGCCGCGTCGAGAGCAACTTTCAGATTGGCGTTCTCCTCTTCAAGTTTCTTGACTGAAGCCAGTTTTTCTTCCGCAAGCTTCGTTTTGTCCAAAGCCGCCTTCTGCGCCTCGGCGAGGTCATGGTCCTTCTTCTTCAGAGCCTCCTTTAGTTTATCTGCAAAGTGACAATGAGATCAGAATCAGGAATGGACAGAAAGACAAAGACAGTCGTCAAGATTCTCACCAAACATACCTTTTGCTTCATCCTTCGCCTTCTTGAAGTTCTCCTGAACAAGCTTCAAGTCAAGGTCGAGCTGGATATGCTTGTTTTCCAATTCAGTGTAACGAGCCACAAGCTCGCAAGATTTCTGCGAAGGGTCAGTCGACAGACATCAAAGATGGGTTGCTTCCGAGTTACTAAGATAAAAATAGTAACATTTCTAAGACTACTGTTGAATCAAAATATTCAACAGTAGTCTTGGGGACTACACCCAGTGGGTGCACTCAGCGTGCCCCCACTGGTTCTACCGACTTGGTCCGATGAGTCGACTGAAATAGACAAAAAGGTTCTGATCCTAAACCACAGCTAACTGCCAGCAGTCAGCCACGATAAAAAAAGCAGGTTCTTCAGACCTTAGTCGACTGCCAGCAGTCGACCATGGTCTCGGGAAACTACACCCAGTGGGTGCACTCAGCGTGCCCCCACTGGTTCCAAGATTCCACTCGACATGGTCCGACCAGACTGAGTGAAGAAGTTAGAATGAAGAAATTTAAAGTACAAAGACTACAGTCGACTGCCAACAGTCCACCATAGTCTCGGGGACTACACCCAATGGGTGCACTCAGCGTGCCCCCACTAATCCAAAAAATTCAATCGACACACCCAGTGCGTGTACAGATACAAAGATCTTCAGAAAGAAAATCTTCAGATAGCATATCCTAACAGAACAAGCGGTGAACAACTAACCTGGACGTTGCTCTGAAGGGTTGAGCTAGCGTCATAAGCCGCCTAGCTGGCTTCTTGGATCGCCTTCACCTGCTCCATCATGATCCCCCCCCCCGGCGTATAGCCTCCTTAGCAGCACTCGCTTGGTCCTCTGGGACGTGGTGGGTGGCTAAAAGGGAAGGCGGATCAGCAGTCGACGACGAAGGTTGAGCACTCGTCAGCGGCACAGTGAAAGACACGGAAGTCCGAGTGATGTTGCCACCCTCCTAAACCAGTGTCTCAGGCTCTGATGCAGTCTGAGTGGTTTTGCCGGCCGGCGCCTTTCTGTTCCTCCTCGGCCTCAGCGGCACCTCGTCGTCGTCATCAGGGAGATCAATGACATGAGGAGGAGCTTCAGGAGAAGTCCAAAGTTAAAATCGAGAATCCAATCGACCAAAAGTGAAACTATAGAGATCGTACCAAGGTTGGAGGTGGCAGCGTCTTCCATTTCCTGGTCTTCGTTCTTGGCGGAGGTCTCAGAGGTAGCAGCACTGCAGATTTAAGAAACTAGTCGGTTAGTCAACAAGTCGACCAAGAGTCTGTCAATGCTAAATGAGTAAACACAAGTTCTGTTGTTACCCGGAGATGGTGAGAATGGTCATTCTCATCTTGGGCAAGGCCTTCGGCGGCTTCGATGATGCCGCTCTTGGATGCTTCGGCGCTTTTTCAGTCGGCGCCAGAGAAGTCATCCGAGGGCGCTTTGACGACTGCCCAACGGGCGCAGTCGCTTGGCCACGCTCGTTCATGGGGTCGTGGGTGAGCTTGGATCGCCTTTCCGAACAAGGAGGGTCGACTTCCTCCTCCTCCTCTTCACTTGAGTCGTCGTCATCCTCTTCCTCCTCATTATCAGATTGCCACTCCTCCTCACTTTCACCTCCACTCACCCCTCCCTCCTCAGCTTGTTCCTGCGCCCCGTTGGGCATCGAGTACATCTCAGTAGTGGCCTGGAAGACAACAAACAAGACAAAAGTTAGTCGACTGATTTTAAGCAAACAGAATGAAGAAAGCGTGATCACAGTCAAAGATGCAGGATTGGACCTTGTCTACTTCGTATGACTGGTCGAGTGGAGGAATCCTCCTGGCTCCTCGGGGGTTGTCCTTGTTTCTTGTGATGCTCGCCAGCCACCTCTCCAGCGTGGCATCCTCGACCTCCTCCGGGTGGATCCGAGTGGTGTCCTCAGTGCCAGAATACAACCACATTGGATGGTCTCTATCTTGAAGTGGCTGGATACGACGTCGAAGGAAGACCTCCAAGAGGTCCATGCTGGTCACTCCGTCACGGATAAGCTGGACCACACATTCGACCAGCACCTTAACCTGCGCCTTTTCTTCCGGGATCACCTTCAAAGAGGAAGGCTTGCTCACTTGGTCCATGGAAAAAGGAGGGAGTCCAGTCGACTGCCCTGGCGTCGGCTGGTCCTTGCAATAGAACCAGGTCGACTGCCATCCACGGACCGACTCGGGTAGGACCATGGCCGGAAAAGAACTTTTTCCCCTCATTTGAACCCCAAGACCCCCACACATCTGAATCACTTGTAGTTCTCTCATCACTCAGATTGGCCTTTTTCACCGTCTGAGAGCGACAGGTGAAAATGTGCTTGAAAAGACCCCAATGAGGTCGGCAACCCAAGAAATTCTCGCACAAAGACACGAAGGCAGCGAGGTACACGATGGAGTTGGGTGTGAAGTGGTGGAGTTGCGCCCCAAAGAAATTCAGAAATCCCTGAAAGAAAGGGTGAGGCGGCAAAGAAAACCCACGGTCCACATGGGTGGCCAAGAGAATGCACTCACCCTCCTGAGGTTGCGGCTCTGAATCCTTCCCCGGGAGCCGCGCCGATCCATGAGGGATTAGTCCTTCATTGGCCAGGTCATCAAGATCTTTTTGACGAATCGTCGAGCGGATCCAGTCGCCCTAGATCCAGCCCTGCGGCAGGCCGGCCCTTGGCGAAGATCCGCCCCGACTGGTCGCCCTTCCCTTCGCCTTCGCTGTCGCTTTATTCGCCCGCTCCAAAGCCGCCGTCTTCTCCTTCACCATCGTCGCCGGCGAGACGCACACGGAGCAGCGGCGCTGAGATGGAAGCGAACACGGCGGATAAGTCTGAGGAAGAGGGGGAGGAAATGAGAGCGCACTATTCAGAAAACCCCGTCCGACGCCTTATAGTAGTGACTTGTAGGCCCGGGCGATCCTGTCAAATCCCGCAACAGTCGCGCGCGTGATACGTGGCGAAAAAGGTGGCGCAGTGATCGAGGCGTTCCTGCCTTATCCCATCCGATTACCGCGGCCTCCTCCGCCCCGCGCGCTTCCCGAAATTTGAATCCCGCTAAATCCGCGAACTGCAGAGCAACTTGTCAGACGGGAGATTTCCTCCGCTCTGTCGTTCGGAGATCTCTAAGTACAGGAAATTCACTCGACGGATACAAAGAATGGATCAAGGCGACTGAAAAAGAAGTTGGTGCCGTCACCTAAGTTCATTGATCTAGAACAAGACATACTCATAGCACGAAAAATGGGTCGGAAGAGTTCTCAACTCCTTCCCCACTCAAACCTCGATCCATTCGGGGGCTAATGATGAAGCCATGTACCTAGGGTAGGGTCATGGACCTGTCCAAGATACCCTCCCCAAGGACATCTCTAGAAGAAACCACCTGTCAGTCTACTCAGAAGTATTCCACTCGACGGACTTGAAGACACTCGACCATGAAGCCAACCACTCGACCGCTAGGAGATCTAAAGTCACTCTGCATACAAACGGTCGGTCATTAATTAGCTTTTATGGTCATCATAGCACTTTATGTGGGGCGTTACCAGTAACCCCCGATCTTAATGTACTTTAAACCCTGCATAACTGAGGGCTGGAGGGGTCTGGCGAACTCTATATAAGCCACCCCCTCCTCAGTGTAAAGGGTTTGCACCCCTGTAACTCATACGCATATAATCCAGTCGACCGCCTCCGGGCTCCGAGACGTAGGGCTGTTACTTCCTCCGAGAAGGGCCTGAACTCATAAACCTCTTGCGTATACAACTACTCCATAGCTAGGATCTTGCCTCTCCATTCCTACCCCCCTATTCTACTGTCAGACTTAGAACCACGACACTAGGTGCCTTGGGGAAGAAGGACACCTCCCTAGGCCCACGCCCCCTCCTTGGAGGAGGGGCGAGGTCTATGCCCCAACCCTCCCCCTTGCCTTCTATATATAGTGGGGGAGAGGGAGGGGCTGAACACATCAATTCCCACGCCTCGGCGGCAGCCCTACCTCTCCCATAACTCCGTTTTCTCCTCATATTGGTTTCGACTACGTTTTGTGAAGCCCTGTCGGCACTGCACCACCACCATCTCCACCATGCCATCGTGCTAGTTGAGATCCCATATATTTCTCCTTTCTTGCTTGCTAGATCAAGAAGGAGGAGACGTTATCGAGTCACACGTGTGTTGAACGAGGAGGTGTCATCCATTCGGCGCTAGATCGGATTGGATCGTGATCGGATCGCGAAGAGTACGACTACATCAACCGCGTTATATACGCTCCCGCTTTCGGTCTACAAGGATATGTAGACACACTCCGCTCTCGTTGCTATGCATCTCCTAGATTAGATCTTGGGTGTTCGTAGGAATTTTTTTGATTTTCATGCTTCGTTCCCCATCAAACCCTACTCCCTCCAATCCATAATAAGTGTCGCAATTTTGAACTAAGTTTGAACTAACCTTAGTTCAAAATTGCGACACTTATTTTGAATCGGAAGGAGTATTTGATATCTGGATGTTAGTAGTTTTTTTTTAACGCGTGCTCAATCCTAGGAATTCTTGTACTAAAATTCTAGAGTAATTACATTTTATACCGAAAGTAGCTACTAATTTCTCAATTGTTATCTTAAGTGAGAAAAGATCAAGATGAAAGAATAAAACTTGAAAATGTACAAAACAAGAAAAACCTAGTTAAAAAGTTGAAGAAAAAATGAATGAGAAACTGATGGTGGTCAAAAAAACATATTACTAGCAAGCAGTCCCATGCTTACCCTTAAGGGGTGCTCACTTGATAATAAATTAATGATTCCGGTAAAAGAAAACACCACTCGGCTTGCACTGCTAAGTCGTCTCAAAATAATTGCAAGTTTTTTCTTGAAATTCCTAATCATCTAATGGCGGGAAAAGAAAATGGCGCCCGGGACATTTCTCGCCTGTTGCGAGACCAAACCCGGTCTCCTCTGGGTCCGCGCAGACACGACAAACTAAAGTTCTCGCGTCAGTTTTTTCTTCTCTCTGGTTTTTTTTTATCGGATTTTCACTTTTTAAAATTGGTTTCTTTTGGGGTTTTTGGCTTCACGTTTTCTTCATTTTTTTTGGTTCTTACTTCTTTTTTCAATGGTTTTATTTGGGTCCTTTATTTTTGTTTAACACTTGTATACTTTTTTATACACATCATACATTTTTTATATACATCGTGAACATATTTTATATTGTTTAACATTTTTAAAACACAAAATTAACATTTTTCAAAATATATTTTTGTTGTCTACTTTTTAAATGCACATTGTATGTTTTTCATATACATTTTAAATATTATTTATATATATGTTTATCATTTTTCAAATACATTATTAATATTTTATCAAATTCATGGTTTTGAATTTTTTTTCAGATATGTGTCAAACATTTTTCGAATACACACTGAAACATTTTTTTTCTCAATGGTACGAAACACTTCTTTTAAACTATGCGAAATTTTTGTGTACATTGTATAAAATTTTAAATAGGTTGGGAATATAAATATGTGATATTTTTAATATTAACCTACATTTTTTGAATGTTATGATTGTATTTTTGAATTAAACTAACATTTTTAAAATTGTATACTCATTTGTTTAAAATTCCACATATAATTGTTTTAAACGCGTGAACATTTTTAAATGTCGCAATATTTTTTGGAATGCTATCAACATTTTCTGAAATTATGCTAACGATTTTTAACACCGCATTAAAAAAATAAAATTCATGGTTTTATACTTTCAGTAAATTTAAGTTTTGAAATATATGTAACGAGAATCTTTTCAAATATATGAGAAAAAGGAATGAATACAAAAACAGAGAAAAAACTTAGCTGAAGGAAGCAACTTGGGTCGGCCCATTAGTAGCGAGGCCTGAGGCGAGACGCTACAAACCTGCTCCCTCAACGGCCCAAACTTCGATCTTTTGGGTTGACTCGTTTGACAGGGCCTCCGCCTGGGGAATGGAATTGGAGGCGGTCGCCGACGGAGGGCCGGCGACGGCGGCCGAGGCGACGCTGACGCCGACGGGCGTGGTGCGGGTGGAGAAGGTGAGGGGAAGGTCGGCGGTCACCCGGTGCTTCGCCAAGTATCCGCTCAAGATCATCGTCCCCTCCAAGGTACCTACCTCCTTTGCCGCTCCCTCGCCCAGAGAGGAGGTAGATTGGCTCGCTCAACTGACCTCGCCACGTGGCAGGTGGGCCCCGCCTCCTCCGGCGCCGTCTGGCTCTACGTCCTCACCTACGGCGGCGGCATCGTCTCCGTGAGCCTTCTCTCCGATTCCATTATCCTCTTCTCGGTAGACCAATTGGCACCCGCAGACAGGAGGGGAGCCAAGTGCTGGCTCTTCCCTGAGAGTGCGTTCTGGTCATGCAGGGGGATAAGATCTCCTGCGCGGTGACAGTCGGTGACGGGTGCATGGCGGCGATGACGACGCAGGCGTCCACCAAGGTAATTCTACTTGTTATGTTTCAAGTTGTCAACTGAACTGAAGACTCGGTAGATTTGTCAGTGCAGTAGGCGATGACCGGCAATACACTTCTTAATATGTACTGTACTTCGCATAATTTTTCCATGCAAAAAAGTCTGTATAACTTCGTAGTGTTAAGTTATTTATCAATGTATATGTTCAAAAAAGGTTATTTATCAACGTAGGAGACTGGTTACTGTTTTTTTAGTGGTATAAACAGGTTACTGTTTGCTAGACAAATTATCAAAAATTTCTTGGTATGGTTAGCAGTTTGCGAAATCCTTCTACTGAACAACTGACATGCGTCACATGCCTCTTTGGTCAATGTATAAACATGCGCAGTTGCCAATTTTGAACTTTAAAAGCTAATTCTCCAGCAAGTCACTGTTTGTTCCCTAATCGTCAAGTACATGTGTAGGTTTACAAGGCTGTGGGTTCAAAATGTTCTGAGCAGGTACTAGAGGTAATGTTTCTTTAAAGGAAATTGATAAATCTTGGCCCTCAATTTCTAAGGTGACTGCTTCAATTCTTACAAATATAACAATACTTTGTTACATGCAGTAGGCAACAGTTGGAAAAGATGCACTGCTTGCGGTTATTCCAGATCCCGTAACCTGCTTCTCAACCGCTCGATACTACCAAAAGCAAGTGTTTCATTTATCTGGGGATTCAAACTTGGTCATTGTAGATTGGTTTACAAGTGGCCGGTATGAGAGTGGAGAAAAATGGGACTTCAACTCCTACAAGAGTGTTAACCACATTCTTTTGGAAGAGTATCAGCCTCTGTTTATTGACTCGGTGTGAACTTGTGCATTTCTCATAGCATGTGCCTGATTAAGTTATATTCATCTCCGTTTGAATTGCTACTTATCCTCAACATCATGCCATGATAACCTTTCCATGTCTGAACAGGTTCTACTGGAACAAGGCTCAAATTGTACTATTGCTGAGCGGATGCAGGAATATAACGTCGTTGCGATGGTTGTATTATCGGGGTAAGTTCATCTGGCACTGATATATACATTTCTCTTCGACCTCTACAAATATGACAGTGAGAAGAACGGCTTATGAACTGCCTAGTTAGGTTTAACAAAGTACTGTGTTAGACAAGAATCAATTTCAGGCTGCGCTGAAAGGCATGAATGTACAACTATTCATATATCAGTTCAGTCAATGAGCACTATTTTCTTCTCCGGTCATCATCGCGATCTGATATAAAAACTAACAGTATAACATTCAATAATGTCCTTTTACTTGTCGTTTCTTTCTCTATTGGACCGGAGGTTCTCCGGCTTGGTGTTTGGCAATTGTTACAGTGTAAAACTGCACCTGGTTCCTAGTATGTCAAGTCAAGGCTATTCGTACTCCAAGTTAACGTAAAATCTGCCAATGCTCTTCAAAAGAAACGTAAATGTACCAATAGTTCTCAGTAATCATGTTCCGTCAGTTTTTATGGATCCTGTGAAATCATGGCAACCTGTCCCTACTAGGAGCCTGGCTGCCTGAATGTGAACCATGTTGCTGAGGATTCCCTTTTGCAGGCCAAAGTTGAAGCAGATACAAGATCAGATGCAAGACGAAGTAAAGAACATGATGTCTGTACAACTGCGTCCTCCCACCTCTGGTGGAGGCCGCTACGCCGCAAGGCCACAGGCCGTACAACCCCAGAGGCCCCCGCTCGTTGCCTCTTGCAGTCCATTTGGTCGCACGGTTAGCTGCCGCTCCTTCTTCCTGAAGTACCAGAACCACAGCTAATTGCGCGTGCTTGGCTCGACAGAACACGTGACAACATCTGTTTTTCGGTTGCTGCAGGGGACTGGCATGGTCGCTCGGATAGTGGCGGTGAGCACCGAGTCAGCATACACCTTCCTCAGACATCATCTGGCAGCGCTTGAACCGTTCCTTGGCGTTGCCCCTTATTCTTCGTCATGAAGCTAGCAAGCAGCAAGAAGCTGCTGAGAGTCACCGGATCATGAAACCTCGGCGCAGATGAATAATGGAGCTGTAAATCGCTGAGGCAGAGACAGCTAACGTTGCGGCGTCCATCTTACCTGAGCCAATTTCAGGGCCAGGCTCTGTAAATGATGGGTTGGTTGGGCCAATTCGTGTTAACTGGGCCTTATTAGTCTGTGCAATTTAGGGCCCAAAATATAAGTGTTTCTGTTGCTAAAAAAAAGGTGTTTCGTACACTCTTTCTTGGCGTCTATCATCACTACGGATTTTGAAAAAAAAATCAGAACTGCAAAGTGGTCATCGGCTGAAGTCGATGCGATGTGACAAATATGAGCTTGGATGGATCACGAAGTAGTGCACACAGGAGCTGTGAGGTGAACTTGATGGCGGCGCACGTGTAGGGAGCTGCACCCCGCGTCGGCAAAACTCCGGCCGGCCATCAGTCCAGAGGGAGAGGGAGGGAGCTGGCTGGACGCCGACGAATGATGAGGCGAAGGGAAGGGAGGAGACCGGCGGTCAAAGAGACGGTACAATGATAATGGAGCGGTGGGGGTTCTGAATCCTCCTGGGCCTGGACTGGGAGAAGGTGCCGCCGCTGCCTCCCGTTACCCTGCAGCCTCACTCAAGTCCGTCCATGGGGGCCCCGCCCAGCAGAGCCCGTTGCGCCTCGTCGTGGATGGACCCCCGGCCTTTTGTTTTGTTCCCCCCAGCTTTCTCCTCCCATCATTGGGCCTTTCTCTGCACCGTCGCTAACTAGGCAGTGGCATTATTGTCTCAACAAAAAAAAAAAAAACTAAGCAATGACACCTCAATTATGACGGCTGGGGCCTGAGGCGTGATTTCAAAATCAAAAGAAACACGACCAACCGTGTGATCCTGGGTCACGGATTCTGCTGCATCGATCAGACGTTATTTCGTGTGAGTTTGTGTAGGTGGTGCGCGTAAAGTGCATGGGGCAGGGGAGACATGGTCGCGCACTGCTCCAAGAGCCGGCGCCAGTTTGGGATGGTCCAGGCACGGCACGCAGGGGCCGGCCAATGCTTTGCTACGCCGATGCGCGGGCGTATCACCTTGTGGATTGTGGCCGGTGGTCCTCGATCTGAACGAACAATGCGCTTGCGAAAGCCTGCAGGGGCCTGTTTCCCTTGGGCCTCACACACGTCCTCACACCAAATTGATACTACTACTACAAACCAAGGAGTTCATTTGGTTAGATTTAATGCAAATTTTCTTCAGAACTGCAGGCTCTTTTCATTCCATTTAAATAGAGTCCTTCAAATTTCGTGTAAATTTTCCTTGAGCCAAAGAGAAATCCTGGTACCATAACGGATGTAGTCTAGTTTTCGGGGAAACAAAATACATTACTACGAGGAGAGGGAGAAAGTACAGTGCTGAACTGTTGACGCTGGCATGTGTGGGTAATTATTACTACAAGGGTAGCCCGTCAAAAAATACTACTCCAACGGGTACTACAAGGGTAGCCCGTCAAAAAATACATTACTACAAGTATTATCGCTAGGGTAGAGGTCGTTTGCATGGCATGTGGTAAAGCTGACATGCATGAGAGCGTAGGAGGGAGAAAGACGATGATGGACATGGACTGATGAGGCCACCAACGGAGCAGGATGGATGGACGGGACAGGAGAGGGGGTTGCGTGTCTGTTCATCGTCTTACACTTACTGGATACTAGATAGATTCCGCAGGTTTCAAGAGGTGGTGGAGAGGAGGAGAAGGTACTGTTGCAACACATCAATCATTCTAGCTGGGCCTCCCTCCGCTCCTTGGGGTTGGTTATTGCTAGTTATCGCTGCTTCTCCAGGATTGGCAAAGAAATAGGGAACATAATGTCCAAAGACCACTTTGTTGCTTCCTGTACCATGCAAGCAAGAGTGCAGCCGCAAAATACACACACAATGGCAACTAACATGTGGGACCAAGGGAGTGGACATGTGGTGACGTGCTTACAAATCTTTGTGTGCGAAAATTTACCGCGAATTTGAACTCGTTTGAGCTAACACATCTTGAAGTTGGAAGGCGATTCAAAAGTTCCAGCATGACACATTCATGGGCTTCTCTTCTTAGAGTTACTATAAAGGGTTGTGCATATTTTGAATTTTTCGCGCTTATGAAAATATTCACTTCGGACGATTACGTACCCCGGTTTGAAAACAACGTCATGGTCAGAAGTGGGCCCACATGTCATTGGCCTTCTTTTGTCCTTTGTATATATATCGAACGTTTCTCGTTTGGCTAGATAGCTAGCATGGGTGTCGCTATAAACGACAAAGAAAAAAAAAACTCCTATTGGCAAGGAAACATTGTATACACACTTTATATTCGAGATATTCTTTTGTTCACATTACCAACTTTCGTGGCAGACAGAGGGAACAATGCATATAGCATATCCGCACATTCCAGCTACTTGTCGGCACAACCACCCCTATTGTACAACTGTGAACGGTGTTCCAGAAAGCCCGACACAAATGCGCTCCTCGCACGTGCGACGACGTGCAAGTACACCGACCGATCCAACAGTTGCGCGAACAACTGTAATTTGTCGTTCGCGGAATACATTGGCACGACGAAAACAAAATCCCTTGGAGGGTCACAACTGTAAAGTGATGAAACAATGCATCATGTTGTGCAACAGGCATTCTTGTGGGTGCATTGCTATGCATGAATTGACTTGCCAAGTCACATGCCGACCCGGGAGCTGGGCCACATTGTTCCCCCGGTTATTTGGACCGGAGAGGCACAGTATACTCCTAGGCGGTACAAAGGCATGCAATAGTGGCCATAGTTTGATGAGACTCAATATCGTTTTGGCGCCAGCTCGTGTGCACAGCACAATAATGGAGAATTTGAATTGTTGCCTGGCCATGTTAACTCGGTAGCTAGGAATCTTGGATGCGGCAAAGAGCACGCATCCGTAGATCTATTGAGGAGATGTGGCCATGGCTAGGAGACATGAGGTGCAGTTGTATGCAGAAAAAGCTCCCGCCATCATCGCAAGTCGGAGTATACGTACCACTCTAGACCAGTGAGCTTCTCTCACTTGTGTCGCCGAAAAGTGTGTCCACTATTTCTCACGTTGCGATCTTGTTTCAACAAAATTTACGCATGCACATGCATGTCTTAACTTTCTTGCAAATGGCTTGGAAGGACTAGGAACACCAAGGAAGTACTTATATCGCATGCGATGCGAGAATGGACGGGGGGTCTACAAAGGTGGCGCTTCGGAGCGGTTTTTAAATTTTGTTGGACTTCATGTACAAAAGAATTGCTGGACTTTCCCGGGCAGTGTGGTTCGGTGGGTCTGTGTCTGTGTTCTCCCAAGTCACACGTACGCCGGACCAGGACCACGCACGCACGTATGCCGTGCCATGGCATGGCACGGCTCCTCCAGGTCCAGGCATCATGCGTCCGGCCGGGCATGCAAACAAAGCTCGACCGGATCGATCGACTCGAGTCGTCCATGCATCCCGGCCGACACAAGCTCATGGCTCCTGGTCCCATCCGTGCACCACCACACACCCTGGACCCTGGCTCTGGCCGCATCTACGTACATGCATGCTGCCGAACATCACTTGACACTTGGTGCTCTTTGGTTGCTAGCTATCTCGAGATCCGCAGTAGCTAGGTCGCTGTCACGACCAGGTCAAACACAGATCGGTTATTTTATGTTTCCCTGCATGCATGCATGCATGCAAATTGCAATACATGCCGACTGATCATTTGCGTACCAATCAAATGTTGCAGGATCAGATCTCATCTCAATAGTACGAGGTACTACCGCAATGCTAATCTTCAGATGTACGTACGCGTGGCACCCGCTACGGCCTACGTACACATGCGCCGCCTGCCGTGGTAACATGGCAGGCCAGGGAGGCAGGGATCGTGGCCGGCCTCGTGCATGCACGTCGTGATGTTCATAAACGTATGTATTTTCGCCGGGCAGTACCGGGGCCGCTCGCTACTGTGTAAAAGGTGATCAACACCGTGGCCTTCCTACAATCCTATTTGTGTGCCCCGCCTAGGTGATTAGGCCGTTACTGGTGGGACCCAGCAGCGACACATTTGCATCCTCAACCCGTTGAAGGTATGCTGTCTTTGCGTTGATGCTCTATCTTTCGCTGGTTAATTAGATCGGTCATTCAGGATAAGAATCTACTTCATCCACTTTAATACTGTACTTAGATAAATATAAGACAAGAATTTTGGGACGGAGGGAGTAACATATAAAGTATAGAGGACTCATAATGTTTGTTACGAGTACGGTGGCATGCGGTACAAGCACGGAAGTTTGTTACTGTAGCTTGGTAAAAACTTCGGGGACGGCATTCCCCCACTCATGACCGTGCACGTTAGCTGGCTCTATGTGCACCGTTAGGCACCTCCGGACAAAACGCTACGGGACACTCCTCCCCGGTCGATATATTACTCATAAAGCATCCTTGACGATTTGATCAAACGCCCGCCATGCATGCATGGGGGCCTGAACGTAGGCGTCTAATAGCCTGAGAGCACTGAACAGTCGCCTCGCTGGTCGTGTGGGTAGGGTACGTGCGTGCGTGCTCAGAGGTGCAACTGTTCCGTGTGACGATGTCGCGGCGGAGAGCACGTCTCCCCTCCGGTGGCATGTATGCATGCATGTGAGAGGTGACTGCAAATTTCCTATTTGCCGCTGCCGGTCACTGTTTTCCATGGCGGCAACTGTGTTTCATTGGGTGGATCTACGCAACAGTGATTTGCCCAGCCTTTCACAATGCACGACATGGACAAAGACAAGCAAGTAGATAGAAGCACGACTCTCCCTCTCCCACTACTTTTTTTTGTTGCGAAAACTCCCTCTATCTTTTTTTAACATACCCTTCCCCCTATAGGCCACATTAAATATCATAGGAATATGAAATTTATTGAAAATGAGATAAATTTATATAAAATTTTATGAATACAAAAGAGATGGCATTCAGTTCACATGATTGGATCTTTTCATGAGTATAGGGTAGTGGTTGGGCTCTTAGCCCAGTGGCGTCTCATGGCCGACGCGAGATCGAGCCTCGGCTGAAACTATGTTGTCTCACATTCTTCTTCTTTTCTAAAAAAAATCGGTAGGGGCTTCTCCCCCTACTAGTCCAGTTTTTTCTTTACTGAAGCACGACTCTCCCTCTCTTCCTCTCACCTCCTTTCTTTTTGTGAAAACTCCCACTATCTTATTTTAACATACCCGTCTACTGATGCGCTACATATCTACTTGCACTAATGTAATTTAAATTTCCTATTTTACCAAAACTACAACTAGAACTTAATCAAAAAAAAAAACTACAACTAGAACAATCCTAAAACTTCCTAATATTTAATTTTGCGAAAACTCCCACTATCTTTCTTTTACATATGATGTACCATATAAATTTCCTATTGTAGCAAAACATAGCGTGGGAAATCAATGATGTATGCATGCATTCATTTTCATGTACTCCATTCATTCCAAAGTAATTGAAGTTTTAGGATTGTTCTCGGTCTAATATTTTTATGTTTTGATCAAGTCTATAAAAATATAATAATATCCCCAATACCAAATTTTATCAAATATAAAAATATATGGCATCATGAATCTAATGAAGCAAATTTGGTGTCATATATGTTGATGTAAGTTTTATATAGACTTGGGCGGACTTTATGAAGTTTGACTTAGGGCAAATATATAACTTCAGTTATTTTAAAACAAATGGAGTAAGCATGTTCGAAGGAAAAAAGATCTCTAAAATTGGCCGGTAATGTAAAAGGGTTGATTTTCTTTTTTGTAAGACTCCTCAAACTTTTCATCTGAAAATCTAAGGCATTTGAGCAACAATTACTCTATCGACACATGATTTATAGGGTATATCATCATACTCATAATATTTTGATAATTCTAACCTAACTATCAACATCATGTTTATGCCACATAGTGCATCATAAATAAATGAAGTAATTATTGATGAAATGATCATCTATCAGGATGAAACTACCGAAATATCTAGATCAGTAAAAATAGTTATACCATAATTTATCGCAATTTACAGTTAATATGTACCCATAAAATAATCTGTAAAATATGTATTGAAAGTTATGTCAATAACTTAGGGCATGTACAATGGTTGATATGATAGTCTTAGGCTGGTTGTAATGGGGAGTATCATATACTAGTATCATGCATATGATACTAGTGTATGATACTACCTTCCTAATGCATAGTATCATATATTAGTATCATATAGTACTTTATTTATTGTCATGCATTACACATAGTAGTATAGCATTTATTATGATACGGTATCATGATATGATACTCAACCCTCTCTTTCTTTATTTAATTCTATGACACCTCATCAAAATTGCCTAGTTGACATGCATGATATTAGCTACGATACTACCATTACGATCAGCCTTATCTTAAGCCTTGCATGTAATTTAGAGATGACAATAAAAACATATCTATAATGGGTTATATCTTGTCTTATTTTCAATAACTAGTTATTTTTTAAAATGTGTGAGACATCTTGCGCTAAGAGATTATCTCTTAAATAAGAGGAGACAAGCGTTTTGTTATGATTTCTCTCTCCTTCGTATCAACATTTATTCTATGTGGCACCTCTAAGATAGCGCTATTGTACATGCCGAAAAAATAATCTCGTACTCCCTTTTCTCCTCACGTGAGACCCACCTTGCCAGATGCCAACATGAATGTAGGACTGTTTCGGAGAACAAGCTTGCTCGGTCCACTCGAAAATGCAGGAATGTTTTTGTAGTGGGCTGCTACTGGCTTGGCGTCTGCGGATGGAAAAGACCGACCAGCTAGTGGAGCGGAGAGCTGGCGAGCCCACAGAATAGATCGAACTCGGACTCCAGTGGATATGCCATGCCTACATTTTTTATGTTTCTTTTGGGTAACTACGCGTAAATATAGTGATGTTGGCCCTGTTTGGATCCGTAGGTTAGAGTTAGTTTGGGTTAGTTTGGACTCAACTAACCCAAAAATATCCAAACATGAGGGTTAGTTTTGGTTAGATGCATCTAACCCATTCAAAAAATCTAACCCATCCAAGAGGTGCTTATTTGGGTTAGTTCTTCTCGGGGCCACTAAAAACATCTTTTACTCTCGCTCTCTCTCCGCAGCAGATCCCTCCCCACTTCCTCGAAGCTTCTCGTCATCTCTCTTCCTCCCTCTCGCACCGCCCGTGAAGGCGCCTCGCCGTATCCGCACTCCATCTAACACTGTTATCCAAACACCTCTTTGGCTAGAATTAGTTTAGGGTTAGTTCAGAGTTAGAATCTAACTCTATCCTCTAACGAAGTTAGAGTATCCAAACAGGGCCGTTGTTTAATTCTGATGATGTGACAAATCATACGAATTGCTTTGGAAGGGCAGCGGTGGCCGTCTGCCCCAAGAAAGGCTTGAATGTGACCGAAACGACGTACCCCTAGAGCAGTTTTCAAAGCTGCAGGGCAGCAGGAATCATGGACAATTTGAAGGAGAGTACGGTGTGGAGACATGACTTGGCATGCTTAACACCGATGATACGAGCATTTGGCAAATGGCGCGTCTGCTCTTTTTAAAAGCACCGAGTGAGCGATTGAGCTGCTCGCTCCATCCTTCGTGTCCAGTGATTGGTTGGTTACTTTTATTTTGCCAGATTTTCTTATCCTGGCGCTACAAAACACAGATGATACGAGCATTTGGCAAATGGCGCGTTTGCTCTTTTTTCCGAACACATTTTGCCGACCAACACTCAGGGCTGCCGGTGCTGAGAAGATAGACGATGAGTTCGAAGCGCCGCGGGGCTCACGTGGCGGCGTGATCGATTGGTGCAGCGCGGGTGCTTGGGTCAAAGAGGGGGCTGCAATTCGGGTCCGCGCCAGGGCGCCACACACGAGGAGTACCCTCCGTTTTCTTATCAAAGGACACGGCCAAATTTGGTCAGAATCCCTCTCAGCCCCTGCTCTGCTCTGCCCGCCGTTGAATTGGTCGCAGGCTGCATGCTAGGGTTGTTTGGATTGTGACTATGTGTTTGCCATATATCGTTACATTATTTTTGCCACACAGCCCCACAGTCACGCTAGTGAAATTGGGATTCAGAAGCATAGATACGAGCGAACCATCTATGGTTGGATGGTTAGAGGGACAGTGGTATTTCTAGCCCATCAGAGTTCAATTTCTGATGCTCGCATTATTTCTCAATTGTAGGGTGTGCGCGTGTGCGTTCATAGGAACGAGTGTATGCGTGTATGTATGAGCGCTTGCGTCTGTACTGATGTTAAAAAAAACATAGATACGAGCTCTTGTCCAACTCTTGTAATACTCATATCATCAAGATCAATCAAGCAGGAAGTATGGTATCACCTCCATCAAGAGGGCCCGAACCTAGGTAAACATCGTGTCCCCTGCCTCCTGTTACCATTAGTCTTAGACGCACAGTTCGGGCCCCCCTACCCGAGATCCCCGGTTTTGACACCGATAGTCACCGGAGCCCGCCGAGGAGGTGGAGCCTGGTCTTGGCGCTCACGTGTCACGCCCAATATGCGACCCTATCCAAAAGGAACTCGAAGGTCCCACCAAGGATAGACCCGCATATTGAGACGCTTTTGCAAGGTGGATATCATTACATCAACATTACATAATAGATGGGGATATATCCAATACATACAATGTCACATGAATACAACAATACAACATACAAGAACAACATCCGACTACGGATGAAACACAAACAGAAACTCAAACGACATCCACCCTGCTAGCCCAGGCTGCCGACCTGGACCTATCCCCTGATCGAAGAAGAAGCAGAAGAAGAACTCCAAACAAGCAAACATCGCGCTCGCGTCAAGATCATCGCATAACCTGTACCTGCAACTGTTGTTGTAGTAATCTGTGAGCCACGAGGACTCACAATCCCATTACCATGGGTATCAAGACTAGCAAAGCTTAATGGGAAAGGAAGGGATAGAGTGGTGAGGTTGCAGCAGCGACTAAGCATGATATGGTGGCTAACCAACGCAAATGAGAGCGAGAAGAGAAACAAGCGGAACGGTCGTGAAGCTAGCAATGATCAAGAAGTGATCCTGAACTCCTACTTACGTCAAACATAACCCAAAGACCGTGTTCACTTCCCGGACTCCGCCGAGAAGAGACCATCACGGCTACACACGCGGTTGATGCATTTTAATTCGGATCTGGTGTCAAGTTATCTACAACCGGACATTAACAAATTCCCATCTTCCACATAACCGCGGGCACGGCTCTCGAAAGTTTATACCCTGCAGGGGTGTCCCAACTTAGCCCATGACAAGCTCTCGCGATCAACGAAGGAATAGACCTTCTCCCAGGAAGACCCGATCAGACTCGGAATCCCGGTTTACAAGACATTTCGACAATGGTAAAACAAGACCAGCAAAGCCGCCCGATGCGCCGACAATCCTGATAGGAGCTGCACATATCTCGTTCTCAGGGCAACACCGGATAAGTCAAGCTACGAGTAAAACCAGACGTCGAGTTTCCCCGAGGTGGCCCCGCAGGCTGCTTAGTTCGGACCAACACTTAGACAAGCACTGGCCCGGGGGGGCTATAATAAAGATGACCCTTGGGTTAATTACTCCCAAGGGAAAGGTAGGTGGTGGTGAGGCAAATGGTAAAACCAAGGTTGGGCCTTGCTGGACAAGTTTTATTCAAAATGAACTGTCAGGGGGGTCCCATAAATCACCCGACCGCGTTAGGAATGCAAAATCGGGGAACATAACACCGGTATGACGGAAACTAGGGCGGCAAGAGTGGAACAAAACACCAGGCATAAGGCCGAGCCTTCCACCCTTTACCAAATATATAGATGCATTAATTAAATAAGATATATTGTGATATCCCAACATAATCCTGTCCACCATGGAGAAATCTTCAACTTCACCTGCAACTAGCAACGCTATAAGAGGGGCTGAGCAAAGCGGTAACATAGCCAAGCAATGGGTTGCTAGGAATGGTGTCAAAGGTTAGAGGTTCATGGCAATTTGGGAGGCTTGAAGAGCAAAATGATAGGTAACGCAGCATAGCGATAGAACGAAGCAATTAGCATAGCAATGATAGTAGTGAGATCCAGGATAGCGGTCATCTTGCCTGAAATCCCGCAAGGAAGAAGAACGAGTCCATGAAGAAGATGAAGCCACGAAGACGAACCACACATAGACGAACGCATCCTCACGATCGCAATGAAACGGGAACTATCGAGAAGAAGCACACAACATGGTAAACACACCACACATGAACAAGGCATGGTGCACAACAAGCATGATGCATGACCAAGCTACATGAAGCTACTCATGGCAAGAGATGATGCAAACAAGAACAACACATCAAGACAAGTTTAAATGAGGCCGGGAACAACATATAACAATTCCGGTAAGTCCTCATATGCAAATTTAGAAATTGGCCCAGATCTGAATAAACCTTAAGTTCAAGTAGTTAAACAGCAAGTTAAGATGCACCAAGATGATCTACACGAAATTCTAGTCAAGTTACATATAAAGTTCATTTAGCTCGGAGCTACAGCCTAGATGATATGAGCAAAACAAGTTAAGCATGGCATTGATGCAAAATGCACCCAAACATCAAGCAAACACCTCAAAACAAGGATGCAATATTATAATATGAAACTACATGCAAATTAAGCAAGTTTCATATAGAGCACACTCAAAACGGAGCAACAGTTCAACACATACACTCTATACAAGTCATAGCAACAATCTGTCTAAAACAGCAACTAGGCATATTGCAAGCATCAAAACAATATGCTACAGCACCCCAACATAATAACAAAAGGAATGGGCATGAAGTACAGGTAAAGCATAACAAAACATGAACACTGAGCTATCTCTAGAAACAACTAGAACATGCTCAAACACACATGGAAAGATTGCAAATAATAACAGATTCAGACTTATCAGGAAATAACATCAGGTTGCAATGTTTAGAGCTATCAAACAACATGTTACAGGAATATATCATGACAAACAAAGACATGTCATGAATCTACTAATTGCATAGATCAAAAATCCCTTACTGACTAAGAGCCAAAAAGGATCAGAAAATATGATGGCACCCATGTAAAACATGGCAAGTTATATGACAGATTCAAACATGGCAGGAACAACAATAAGTAGGCATGTTGGTGAGCTTGAACCACTCACCACAGAGCAATACATGACACGGAAAAGCAACCAACAGTAAGAAGGTATGTTTATGAAGCTAAGCATGGCAAGATAAAGGTCATAGGGTGCATGGATCACTAGAAAAGCATATGGCCAAAACTGAACTTCATGTTAACAGGTTGACAACAACATTATTTAGCAACTTTGGAGCAAGATTACAACAATCTATAGCAGGCTATAATTGCAACCAAGGGCATGAATGAATAGAGAATGACACGTAGATAAAACATATTGAGTGATCATCTCCAGATTATGCATAGAATGACTAGTAGAAGCATGTTTACATAGCAACAAAATATAACAGAATCAGCCTAGCAAAACAGTAACAGCAAGTACCCTACTTAACAAGCTTGATGCACTCACTGCACAAGTCAAAAAAATACATGGTTTGCACCCCTGGAAAGATGACATAGCATAGATCAAAACACATGTAGACATCAACATCATAGGATGCACACATCAATCATGGAAAAAATGACAAATGAGCAAGTTATAACAGTTTCAGCAGATTAACATCAACATGCACTCTTCCAACAGCATTTTGGGCATCAAGATGAGCTCAAATTAAAATGGTGAAATGGAATGAAATGAAGTACTCGTCGAGACGAACAATTTGACATATCATACGCACAAAACGGAGCTACATGCACAGAGTTATGATGCGTTGAACATAGCATGATAATGACAAAATATTCGGGGACTTAGTGAAAAAAACCCACCTCGGGGTCAACGCGGATCGGGCGCGAAACGGGTCGGGTCGGTGCAGATCTGGTGGCCGGAGCTCCGGCGAGCTCGCGGCAGCCGGAGCGAGCGGGGGATGGCCGGAGGAGGCCGGGGCCGACCAGATCCGGTCTGGCCCGGCCGGATCTGCGGCGGGGAGGC
>NC_041391.1:223943897-223973838 GCF_002162155.2 Triticum dicoccoides
TGGCTGGGCAGCGGGGCGGACGTGTCCGGCGAGGGAGCAGACATGTCCGGCGGCGGGAGGTGGAAGAAGACTAGGGTTAGATCCGAAATTTCGGGGAGGGGCACATATATATAGGTAGAGGGAGCTAGGAGACTCCAAATGAGGAGCGGATTCCGCCCACACAATCGTGATCGAACGACCGAGAGCATGGAGGGGAGTTTGCTGGGTTTTGGGCCACTTTGGAAGGGGTGTTGGCTGCAAAGAGAAAGGGGGGGGGCTTACCATTACCCGGTTAACCGTTGGAGTATCAAACGACCTCCAAATGGCATGAAACTTGACCGGCGGTTTACGGGTGCTATACCAAGACCGCTTGGCAAACCTCGGGCCATTCCGAGAAAGTTTAATACCCGCTCACAATGAGAGACAAAAGGGGGACGCCGGGGGACATAGGAGTGCCGGATTGCAAAACGGACAACGGGGAAAATGCTCGGATGCATGAGACGAACACGTATGCAAAATGAAATGCATATGATGACATGGCAAAATGCAACACGCAAGCAAAAGACACGGCAACAACAGCGAATAACTGGCAGACACCTGGCGCAACGAATCCGGGGCGTTACATCACGCGCCGCCACCATCACTGGTGGCACACGGTCTTGACGTGGAGGTGTTGGAAGCGCACGTGCATCTTCTTGGGGCCGCTGCACCACTTGACAGATCGCTTCTTCGCGCGCAGGCGCTTGGAGCGGCGGGTCGCACGCCTTGGTTCGATGATGACACCCAGGGCTGGAAGCGGCGGAGGTGCCCCGTGAGCCAGGTCGCCCACGGTGGGTGGCTGCTGAGGCAGTGAGCGGGCCGGCGCAACGGAGTCTCCGGCGGCACTGACGAGTTCGGCGATGCGCTCGAGCCACTCCTCATAGGAGTCCTTGATGGGGCAGTAGCGAAGGAGCTCCCGCGCCATGAGCAGAGCAGCTTGCGTGTTCGTAGGGCCGCGATGCGCGTGGGAGGACGAAGCGGCCGGAGTCAGTGACAGAGTGGCGGTGCGCCTGTCGCGGCGCACTGAGGTGTGCAGCGATGAAGCTTGCTACTCGTGGCTAGCAGGGCCTGTGGCGGCGTTGGCCGCTGGTGACGGAGAATGACGAGGACAACCGTCGCCTGCCGGTGCCGTCTGAGCGATGCGGGCGGCAACTGCGGCCCGACGCTCAGCGCGACCCTGACGTGCATCGACCATGGAAGCGTCGGAGTAGCGGTGGATCGATTGATGAAAGAGAGGATCCGTCACACCCCTACCTGGCGCGCCAAATGTCGGATTTCGGGTTCCGCAAACCCTTGATAGGTTCAAACTCTAGGGTGCATGCGGAGATCTCAACCTATCCCTCCTGCCTACTCACGATTCTCAAAGTTTAGCGTGTCGAGCTCAAGGGGACAAAGAGACACAGCAGTTTATCCTGGTTCAGGCCACCTTGCAGTGTAATACCCTACTCCTGCATTTGGTGGATTGCCTCGAGGGCTGAGGATGAACTAGTACAGTGGATGAACAAGCCTCAGGAGGTGAGGTGTTCTTGAGCTCAAGAGAGATGATGCGGTGGTTGGATGAGAATGGATCCCCCTCTATGGTGGTGGCTAAGTCCTATTTATAGTGGCCTTAGTCCTCTTCCCAAATGTTGGCGGGAAGGGATCCCACAACGGCCAGATTTGAAGGGGGACAAGATTTACACCATATCCTGACTATAGTGGTGTTCCCCTGCAAAAGCCTCTGGTCATGAAGCCGCGGTGAGCTCGGCGGTGACCTCCGTCCTGCCGTCCTGGCGGTCTTGGTCTCGTTGCACGAGAATAGAAAACTTTGGCTGATTCCTGGGGACTCCGCGCCTGCTGCTTTCCTCCTTTGTACCAAAGATGAAATTGGTACTCTGCACCCGCCTGGCCTTGGTCGTCATGGCTCACGTCAGCTGAGCCTCGTGAGGTGCACCTTTCATAGAAGTCTCCGCTTCTCGGGAGCCAGCCTGAGGAGGCCGATCCCCTTAGAGGTCTTGGCGTCGTTCGCCTCGCGAGGCTTGGCCCCTCGCAAGGGTCTTGAGTTTATTGATGCTGAAGCTGGGTTGTACCAGGCCGTCGATGAGCCACGCAGTGGGCTGCAAGCAGGCAAGTCTGGGTACCCCTGTATCCAGAATGCCGAAAGCAGCCTATCGCCGATTTGCGCCGCCAGCGGCGCATGGAGCAGAAGCACACCGCTACTTTGAGTCGTGAGCAGAGCGCCCGCGACTGGGCCGACTACGTGGAGGCCGGCGCCCGACAAATAGCCCTAGAGGCTGTCGGGCACGCACGCGTGCGCGACGCCGAATTTTACTACCAGCTCGTCAAGTGGGCTTCTCTCTTAGAAGTCGAAGCTTCGGTGGACCACGCCGGCATGGAAAGGGCCAACGCATGCGAGCAACGCGCCCTATCGCACTTCCGGCAACTATGAGACAAGGAGGAGGACGTCGGTGCCGGCATTTAGCGTGTACCGCAGATGGCGGCCGACACCGTCTAGTTAGCTGGGAGTAAGTCATTACTTGTACACTAGAATATTAGTGGGAGTAGATAGTTAACTTGGCTATGATGGTTGTCAATGTGGAAGTTCAGTACTCTATATCTGGACAGACCTGTTACTTTGCTCTGTATGTTGAACTTTCCGTGTGAACGTATGGAATGGGTTGTTATTTTTTTAAAATGGGATGTATTAGTCCGCCACGGGTTTAGAGGCTGACTTCTGGGCCAACTAGGTTGACGCGTACATAATCAGGAGATGATTTTACGTGGAGAGGATGACAGCAGTGACCCACCAGGGTCATGGCAGTACGCAAGCAAGTGCCTCCTTATTTCAAGCCAGAAAAATGGTTCCTCCTAATGGATTTCTGACATCTGGGTCTCATGCCATTGTCAACGTAGTCAATAAATGAGAGAATTGCACAACGATTGGCTGACACGAGGGACCCAGTAGCTTGCCCAGTTTTTTTAGGGAAGTAGCTTGCCCAGTTATCTTTGTTTTTGAGACGGAAGCAAGGTGTCAACTGGGCTGTGCGGGGCACTCTGGTCTATCTAGCCATCCTTTTCTTTTATGTTTACCACAAGACCAGCCCAGTAGTTTTTTTTTCTGAAAATTGCTAGCACAGTATTTTTGTTCTTTTGCAGAATACCCAACCGAGGCCTACTTGCTTTGTCAACCCTGCTGGGCTGCAAACCTTTCAAGACGAGAAAATGGGCTATCAGTAATGAGAAATGTGTTGTACATGCTTAAAACAAATCAAACCGGCAATTAGTATCAAATTTCTTTTTTTTTTCATTTTGAGATTTTAAATTCCATTGATTTTTATGCGTGGACAATTATTTGGATTTTATATTGATATGAATTTATTTTCAAATCAGTTTGAATGTGACTCAAAATGTCGGGATTTAAAACAGCTAACCGCATCGAGATGTGAAAAATTTCATATAATTTTTAACCATGGCCACAATATGGAATGTAATGCTAGCAAAAAGAAGATGAGCTCCAAAATAATCCTTAAGAATTAGCGAATGAGCTGTATATTATTAGATAAAATGGAAAATGGGTTGTATGCTGTTTTCCACACATTTGAGACTGACTTGTGCGCTTACTATAGGTTGACGCGTACACTATCCTAAAAAAAGGTTGACGCACATGCAACGCTGTGTCAACTTAGTCAAGACACGAGAGCAGTGACTATTGGATGTCCATCCAACGGCCATCATGCTTCTTCAATATCTACTCTTCCTGCTCCAGCCGCTAAAACAAGCGTTGGCGGGATTTCTCCCTCCTCCCGCGGCCGGCTGTCCTGCCGCGCAGGCCACACCGCCCCATCGTACTCCCATCATTGGCCTAGCCATCCCTCTACTCACCCACACCTGCTGTTATTCTTCAGCGACGGCAGGCAAACCAGTAAACCCTCATACTCCCATTCGTGTGGGAAACAACTGTCGAGTCTTCCCTGGCTCCGTGTTGTTCCCTTCCTAGGCCTCGCCGTTGTCCACCGCCCTGGTGCTCTTGGGGCGGCATGCTCAACGTGGTCAACGAACGTCATCCAACGGAAGTGGACTATACGTGGAGAGGCTGACAGTTGGGTCCACGGCCGCACACAAGGAAATGCCTCCTTATTACATGCAAAAAATGATTCCTCCACCTGACAGATGGGACCCACCAGAAGGGCCTCTGTATTTCGTGAAAAAATGTACCCCCCGCTGACAGCTCGGACCCACCAGCTATATCTTCGCACGCAAGGAAGTGCCTCCTTATTACGCACAAAAAAATGAATACTCCCCCTGCTAGCTGGGACCCACCTTAGTGGGAGGCTGATTTGTGGGCCTACTAAGTTGACATGGACGGAGGGCTTCGCCAACTTAGTCAATAAATATCAACGATTCTAGCTCCAGTGACCATACAATGTCCATCCAACGGCCGTAGTGCTTCTTCAACCTCTGGTCTTCCTGCTTCGGCCGCCCAAACCAGCGCCGGTCGTGCCGTGTGCTCCTGCCTCTCGTGGCCGGCTGTGTTGCCGCGGAGGCCTTACCGCCCCTACTACTCCCACCGCTGGCCAGGCCATCCCTCTACTCACCCACACCCCCTGTTATTCTACGGTGATGGTAGCCTCACACCGCAGCTGAATCAGTGACCCCTCGTACTCCTCTCTGCGTGGGCATCCACTGTCGCGTCTTCCCTGGCTCCGCGTCGTCCCCTGCCAGGCCTCGCCGTCGTCCACCTCCTTGGTGCTCTTGGCGCGGCGTGGTCAGTGTGGTCAAGGACGACTTCCATGGGAAGAGTATTGTACATGAGGCTGATAGCTGGATCCACGGCTGCAGCAAGGAAGTGCCTCCTTATTAGGCGCAAAATAATGATTCCTCCACCTGACAGCAGGGACCCATCAAACGGGCCATCGTATTTCATGAAAAAAAGTTCCCCCTTGACTGCTGGGACCCACCAGCTACATCTTCGCACCCAAGGAAGTGCCTGACAGTCGGGACCCACCTGGTCGAAGCGTACGTAGCATTGTCATTCTAGTCGCAAAAGTGTAGGTACACACTATCGATCGGTCTGTCTGCAGGCTGCAGCGATAAACCGTGGCCGAGTAAGGAAGAGCACGTGTCATAGTAGAGGCGTGCACGCCTCGTAGTAGAGGCGCGCACGTAGCATGTACACGTACGTACAACCAGGGTGAAAGAAAGTAAATACGGTCACGTATGTACATATGGGCAGGGTCTTGAACGCCTACTCACGCATACGTACGGCCAGGACTCATGTACATGGAGAGGCAGCGACGGCGTCCCGTTGATGGCCAACCAACCGGTTGGGTCGAAACGAAGAAACTGCGTCATCATGTTCATTGGGAGGCAACCGGCTTGGACGGAACAGTCGATCGAAACGAGGCCTAGCGTACCGCAGAATGAAGGAAACGGCCTTGTGTTCGACCGCCTAGGGTCGAAACAAGATCATGTTTATCGGAGGAGTCTGGCTTACCGTAAAACGGAGGAAACAAACTTGTGTTCGCGTGCCTATGGTCGAAACGGGGTCCTGTTGATCGGGAGGGGTGTGGCATACCGCAAAACGAAGGAAACAAACTTGTGTTGGAGCGCTACGGTCGAAATAGGGGTCCTGTTCATCGGGAGGGGTGTGGCGTACCGCAAAACGGGACTCTACGGTCTACTATTCATCTCCACCGTCGACCTCCTCCAGCCTCCACGGGCTACTGTTCATCCACCGTCGACCTCCTCCAGCCTCCACCTGTGACTGTTCATCAACGGGCTCCTGTTCATCCAGCCTCCACCGCTCCTCCACCGGCTACTGTTCAACTAGCGCTCTCCACGGGGTCCTGTTCAACCACCCCTCCACGGGCTACTGTTCATCTAGCCCTCCACTAGCTACTATTCAACCAGCCCTCCATGGGGTCGTCCTGTTCATCCAGCCCTCCACGGGTCCTGTTCATCCACCCCCAACCGGCTCGATCGATCGGGGTCCTGTTCATCCAGCGGCAACGGCCTCTACTACCACGGGGTCCTGTTCATCCAACCACCCACCGGGAACTATTCATCCACCCCCCAAGAACACTCACCGTTCATCAAGAGGCAGCAGGTTCGACCGGATTCAGTTAGCAGCAGTAGCGAAGGAAGCGCTTGATTAGGTTCAGTCAACAGCCAGGAATCGATCGATAGCTCAGGTTCAACAACGCGTAGCCTGCAGTGCAATCGCTCGGGTTCAG
The DNA here is from genome assembly GCF_002162155.2 of Triticum dicoccoides. Classification (NCBI taxonomy): domain Eukaryota; kingdom Viridiplantae; phylum Streptophyta; class Magnoliopsida; order Poales; family Poaceae; genus Triticum; species Triticum dicoccoides. The sequence continues at coordinate 223,950,128 of NC_041391.1, forward strand.
TAGGCAAACACCTCACTCAGGTTCAGTTAGAGCCCAACGCCTCGCACCCACGCGCATATGTGTATGAGAGAAACGCGCAATCCCTCCATGCACTCGGCCCCGACCACCCACCGTAACCGGGAACTCCCCGAAATTTTCCTCGCCCTTGCTTCTACCACGATTTTTTCTGTCATGGACGGCCCAAAGAATGTCATGCAGGTGCGTCTCCAGCCCGCTTAGGACGAAAAGCCCATTTTCTGTCGTGATTTTTTGTCATAGAAGTAGGACCCCACCACATCTATGATGATACCGGGTTTTTTCATATTATCGTCATAGAAGTGTCATAAGTATGATAGAAAAAAGTTTCGCTCGGCCCAAAATGTCATGGATGTGTCGTTTTTTGTAGTGTTCCTTGCATATTGTTTTGAGATATAAATATGGTGATATTAGAGTCGTGCTAGTGAGTAATTTTGGATAGGTAGAAATACTTGTGTTAAATTTCATGATCCGTAGCATGCACGTATGGTGAACCGTTATGTGATAAAGTCAGAGCATGATTTATTTATTGATTGTCTTTCTTATGAGTGGCGGTCGGGGACGAGAGATGGTCTTTTCCTACCAATCTATCCCCCTAGGAGCATGCGTGTAGTACTTTGTTTCGATGGCTAACCGACTTTTGCAAGAAGTATGTGAGTTCTTTATGACTACTGTTGAGTCCATGGATTATACGCACTCTCACCCTTCCACCATTGCTAGTCTCTCTAGTACCGTAACTTTCGCCGGTGCTTTACACCCACCATATACCCTTCCTCAAAATAGCCACCATACCTACCTATTTTGGCATTTCCATAGCCATTCCGAGATATATCTCCATGCAACTTCCACCGTTCCGTTTATTATGACATGCACCATCATTGTCATATTGTTCTCATATGCACGAGGCATTCATATAGAGTCATATTTTGTTCTAGAATCAAGTTGTAATTCTTGAGTTTAACAATAAATAAAATTGTGATGATCATCATTATTAGAGCATTTTACCATGTGAGGAAAGGATGATGGAAGCTATGATTCCCTCACAAGTTGGGATGAGTCTCTGGACTTACATAAAAATAAAAGAGGCCCAAGAAGCCCAAATAAAAATAAAAAAAGAAGTGGCCAAAGAGCCCAGATAAAAAAGAGAAAAGAGAGAAAGGGACAATGTTACTATCCTTTTACCACACTTGTAATTCAAAGTAGCACCATGATCTTCATGTTAGAGAGTCTCCTATTTTGTCACTTTCATATACTAGTGGGAGTTTTTCATTATAGAACTTGGTTTGTATATTCCAGTGATGGGCTTCCTCAAATTTCCCTAGGTCTACGTGAGCAAGCAAGTTGGATGGATGCCCACTTAGTTTCTTTTTTGAGCTTTCATACACTTATAGCTCTAGTGCATCCGTTGCATGGCAATCCCTACTCACTCACATTGATATCTATTGATGGGAATTTCCATAGCCCGTTAATACGCCTAGTTGATGTGAGACATTCTCCTTCTTTTTGTCTTCTCCACAACAACCATATTCTATTCCACCTATAGTGCTATATCCATGGCTCGCGCTCATGTATTGCGTGAAAGTTGAAAAAGTTTGACAACATCAAAATTATGAAATGATTGCTTGGCTTGTCATTGGGGTTGAGCATGATTTAATACTTTGTGTGATGAATATGGAGCATAGCCATATTATATGATTTTGTAGGGATAACTTTCTTTGGCCATGTTCTTTTGAGAAGACATAATTGCTTTATTAGTATGCTTGAAGTATTATTGTTTTTATGTCAATATTAAACTTTTGTTTTGAATCTTATGGATCTGAATGTTCATGCAACAATAAAGAAGATTACATGGAAAAATATGTTAGGTAGCATTCCACATCAAAAATTCTGTTTTTATCATTTACCTACCCGAGGACGAGTAGGAATTAAGCTTGGGGATGCTTGATACGTCTCAATGTATCTATAATTTTTTATTGTTCCATGTTATTATATTATCTATTTTGGATGTTTTATATGTATTAATATGCTATTTTATATTATTTTGGGGACTAACTTATTAACCTAGAGCCCTTTTGTTTTTTCCTTGTTTTTGAGTTTTACAGAAAAGGAATATCAAACGGAGTCCAAATGGAATAAAACTTTCGCGATGATTTTTCTTGGACCAGAAGACACCCGTAGGACTTAGAGAGGAAGGCAGAAGAGTCCTGAGGGCACCACAAGCCCTCAGGGCGAGCCCTAGGAGGGCGCCCCTGGCTGGTGGGGCCCCCGGGAGTCCTCCAACCCTGATCTTTGGCCTATAAATTCAGAAATATCCCCAAACCACCAAAAGCGTCCACCAAAAACTTTTCCGCCGCCATAACCTTCTGTATCCGTGAGATCCCATCTTGGGGCCTTTTTCAGCACTCTGCCGGAGGGGGATTCGATCAGGATGACTTCTACATCAACCCTATTACCCTTCCGATAAAGCTTGAGTAGTTCGCCATAGACCTACGGGTCCATAGCTAGTAGCTAGATGGCTTCTTCTCTCTCTTTGATCTTTAATACAATGTTCTCCTCGATGTTCTTGGAGATCTGTCCGATGTAATATTCTTTTATGGTGTCTTTGTCTAGATCCAATGAATTGTGGATTTATGATCAAATTATCTATGAACATTATTTGAGTCTTTTCTGAATTCTTATTTGCATGATTTGATATCTTTGTATTTCTCTTGGAATTATCGGTTTGGTTTGGCCAACTAGATTGGATCTTCTTGCAATGGGAGAGGTGCTTAGTTTTGGGTTCAATCTTGCAGTGTCCTCACCCACTGACATAGTAGGGGTGGCGAGGAACACATTGTATTGTTGTTATCAAGGGTAAAAAGATGGGGGTTTGGTCATATTGCTTGAGTTTATCCCTCTACATCATGTCATCTTACTTAAGGCATTACTCCATTCTTATGAACTTAATACTCTAGATGCATGCTGGAAGCGGTTGATGTGTGGAGTAATAGTAGCAGATGCAGGCAGGAGTCGGTCTACTTGACACGGACGTGATGCCTATATTCATAATCCTTATCTTGGATATCATCATAACTTTGCGCTTTTCTATCAATTGCTCAACAGTAGCCAGGGAAGCTCTGCTAAGAAGCCCAACCCTTTCAACAGGGGACAAGTGAACCACGTTAGCGTGGAGGAGGTTGAAGCGCAGCCAGATGCAGTAATAGGTAAGTTTTTGGTTAAGTCATTTACTGCAATCGTTCTTTTGATACTGGTGCATCGCATTCATACATTTCAAGGGGATTTGTGGATAAGTATAACCTGCCAACCCAAGCCCTTAGGTCACCCATGTTAGTAAATGAGGGAGTCCTGAATTAGGGGGGTATCCGGACAGTCAGACTATATACTTTGGCCGGACTGTTGGACCGTGAAGATACAAGACTCAAGACTTCGTCCCGTGTCCGGATGGGACTCTCCTTTCCGTGGAAGACAAGCTTGGCGATCCGAATATTTGATTTCCTTCTTTGTAACCGACTCTGTGTAAACCCTAGCCTCCTCCGGTGTCTATATAAACCGGAGGGTTTAGTCCTTAGAGACAAAATCATAATCATCATAGGCTAGCTTCTAGGGTTTAGCCTCTACGATCTCGTGGTAGATCAACTCTTGTAATACACATATCATCAAGATCAATCAAGAAGGAAGTAGGGTTTTACCTCCATCGAGAGGGCCCGAACCTGGGTAAAACATCGTGTCCCTTGCCTCCTGTTACCATTAGCCTTAGACGCACAGATCGGGACCCCCTACCCGAGATCCGCCGGTTTTGACACCGACATTGGTGCTTTCATTGAGAGTTCCTCTGTGTCGTCGCTACCAGGCTCAATGGCCCGTCTCGTTGTCAAGGACAACATCATCTCTGGGGGAGCACTGGCAGTAGGCCAAACTCTCCGATTAGGCGGCTTCGTCATGGCCGCCTGATCGGCTTCAGCACCGACGATGACCTCTCGGGTCATCAAAAACAGCCTCCACGTCAACTCGGAACTCGACGAGCAGATGGATCGAATGGAGCTCTCCTCCCTTAATGAGCTCTTGGATCGCATCGCCGCTTTGGGAGTCGCTACAGACTATGATCGGATTGGGCTTAAACCCGACCAAAGGGATATTAAATCCCCACCGGTCACCCACGAGATAGCGGTAGTGGAAGAGCCACACATGGATAATCCCTCTACTTTGAGGACGAATTATGTCCGGATTACCGAGTTCTCTGAGCCGGATACCCGCTCGCGGGAGGACATGACCCAGACCCCGGACTTAGAATCGGGTATCGGGCTGGGAAAATCGGGCAACACCCCGGAGCCCGAGCTGTCAAGCCCGGAAGCTCCTCTGCCCCTGGGCGTTAGATCGGATCAGAATCCAGATTCAGCTACACCCACCCACCCAGACTTAAACCGTCTCTCCCGTATCAGACAAGAGCCCCAAGAGACAGTACATCGCTACTGGGCCCGATTCCTCCTTGTGCTAAACAGGGTCAAGGATTGTCGCGAGGAGGACGCAATCTCACTTTTCTGCAAAAACTGCACGAACAAAGGGATCCTTAATGCTATAAGTCGCCATGACATAGTACACTTTGCTGACTTAGCAGCCATAGTACAAAAGTACTATGCGATGGAAAGCGCCTGGAAAACCCAAACAGAATTTTGGGATAATCCGGCTCTCACTAAAACCTTTGTCCGAGCTAAAAAGGGCAAACTCTCGTAAGTTACCCGATCCAATTCCCAAGAAACCAAAGCCCACTCCACGGCATGGAACCGTATTGGAAGAATGGCTCAATGGGCCATGCAAAATTCACAGCACACTGGATACTATGCCAACGCATAGCCTTAGAGCATGTTGGATACTCCGGCAGGTAGCAAAAAGCAGCGAGGATCTTCTTGTAACTCATAAAGCAGAGCAACATCCCGCCGAAGACAACAATGCGGTACTGACAGTCTTCGAGACTTTCGCCTCAAATAATAGGCGCAAGCGAGCTCATCGGAATTTCGCTGAAATCTGCCACGTGGCAAAAATAAATCCGTGGAGCGACACTGCTACAACCTTTAGTTCCAGTGACGAACCTCAATTCCCGACAGTCCGGGCACCAGCTGCTTTGGTCCTTAGCCCAATTGTGGACAGTTTTCGGCTCACTAAAGTACTCATGGACGGCGGAAGCGGATTAAACTTGATCTATGAAGAAACACTCAACAAGATGGAAATTGATAAAAGCCGCATTGAGCAAAGCGGCACAACCTTCAGGGGAATCATCCCTAGTCGGGAGGCACGGTGTGCGGGAAAAATCACACTCGATGTGGTATTCGGCACCCCGGAGAATTACAAGTCCAAAGAAATAACATTCCAAGTGGCTCCTTTCAGCAACGGATACCACGCCCTTTTAGGGCGGGATGCATTCACAAGCTTTCAAGCTATACCCAATTACGGGTACATGTAGCTTAAAATGCCTGGACCCAAAGGAATCATCACTCTAGCCAGTGATCCGGAGGTCGCACTCCGCACCGAAAATAAAACTACAACACTAGCCCTGGAAGCATTATCCGATGCCCTAGCGGCCGAAGAACTAACAACACTGCGCGCCACAGTGGACAGGGACGACGTGATAGTCGACAAACGACCCAAGTCCACCTCATTTAAACCCGCAGACGAGATAGTCAAATTCCAGGTCCATCCAACGGACCCCATGAAGACAGCTTCCATCGGGACACAGTTGAGCCCCACAATGGACGCCGCACTACGAGACTTCCTACGTGAGAATTGGGACATTTTTGCCTGGCATCCTTCGGACATGCCGGGGATCCCACGGAGGCTGGGCGAACACAGCCTCAATATACTGAAAGGATACAAGCCAGTCAAACAAACTCTTAGGCGCTTCTCAGAGCCTAAATGGCAAGCCATGGGAGAAGAGCTAGCCAAACAACTTGAGGCCAGATTCATCATAGATGTCAAGCATCCGGATTGGCTGGCAAATCTGGTAATGGTACCAAAGAAGGATAAATCCTGGCGCCTATGCGTCGATTTCAAAGACCTCAACAAGGCTTGCCCCAAGGATCCCTTCCCCCTCCCTCGCATCGACCAAATCATTGAGACCACCGCAGGACATGACTCACTATGTTTCCTCAACGCATACTCTGGATACCATCAAATAAAGATGGCAGAGTCCGACCAAGCCGCAACGGCCTTCATAACGCCATATGGTCCTTTCTGCTTCAACACTATGCCTTTCGGGCTTAAAAATGCCGGTGCAACCTATCAACGCATGATTCAAAAATGCCTGGAGAAGCAAATCGGCAAAACAGTGGAGGCATATGTGGACGACGTTGTCATAAAAACAAGACACGTCGAAACCCTAATAGATGACTTGAGGCTTACGTTCGATAACCTCGGAACATACCACATCAAGCTAAACCCGGAAAAATGTGTTTTCGGCGTACCCTCCGGGAAGTTGCTCGGCCTCATTATTTCCAATAGAGGAATTGAAGCAAATCCGGCAAAAATCCGAGCTCTGTCGTAGTTGGCTATCCCAACATACCTCAAGCATATCTAGAAACTAGCTGGATGCGTGGCTGCCTTAAGCCGTTTTATCTCCCGATTAGGAGAAAAGACACTACCTCTTTACCGCCTTCTTCGATGCACTGAACACTTCGTGTGGACAGATGCAGCCGCGGCCGGACTGGATGAAATAAAGACCTTATTGGCCAGTAATCCAGTCCTGACAGCGCCAAATATTGGCGAACCTATGCTATTGTACATAGCTGCAACACATCAAGTTGTAAGCGCAGTGCTCATCATCGAACGAGAAGCAGACGGATACAAATTCCCGCTCCAAAAGTCGGTATATTACGTGTCCACTGTCCTCACCCCATGCAAATCCCCATACCCACACTATCAAAAGATAGCATACCGGTCTTCATGGCATCCCGAAAGCTACGACACTACTTTCAAGAGTGTTCGATTACGGTGGCCTCAGAAGTACCACTCAACGACATAATAAACAACCATGACGCCATGGGACGGATTGCTAAATGGGCCATCGAGCTCCTTCCGTTCGACATATCATACAAACCACGGCGGGCCATTAAGTCGCAAGTATTGGCTGACTTCATCGCCGAATGGACAGAAGCCGAACTCCCTAAAGAGTACGGCGCGTACTCTAATTGGATTATGCACTTCGATGGCTCTAAAATGCTGGCCGGATTGGGAGCAGGTGTAGTCCTGACTTCCCCCACTGGAGACACGGTCCAATACGTACTCCAAATATTATACACAGACTCCAACAACGCAGCCGAATACGAGGCTCTGTTGCATGGTCTTCGGATGGCAGTCTCTATGGGCATTCAACACCTGGAGGTGCGCGGGGGATTCAAACCTCGCAATATCACAAATAAACGGAGATTTTGATGCCAAGGACCTGAAAATGGCGGCTTACCGTAATGTCGTCCTCAAAATGTCAGCTCGGTTCGAGGGGCTCGAATTCCACCATGTGGCTCGAGAAAACAATCAAGCGGCGGATATCCTCGCTCGCATTGGCGCTAAACGCGACCCTGTCCCACCTAACATATTCCTGGAAAGGCTGTTCAAGCCATCCGTGGTATGGGAAGGGGAGTCCAGCAATACTAATTCGGATCCAAATACAACCCCAGATTCTGAACCATCTGACGTAATCGGAGGCTCCGACACCGAAATAACACCTTCGACCCACGAAATCACGGCTGTAATAGCCTCATGGACCGAGCCTTTCTTGGCCTACCTAAATAGGCAGGAGCTCCCCGAGGACCAAAATGAAGCACGTTGTATTGTGCGACGTTCCAAGGCCTACAAAGTCCATGAGGGAGAACTCTATAAGAAAAGCGCGACTGGAGTGCTCCAAAGATGCATCTCCGAAGAGGAAGGGCGGCAGCTCTTGGCTGAAATCCATGCCGGACTCGGCAGGCACCACGCTGCGGCTCGGGCACTCGTCAGCAAGGCCTTCCGTACGGGCTTTTATTGGCCGACAGCCCGAGCAGACGCACAGGACCTTGTTCAACACTGCGTCGGTTGCCAGCTCTTTGCCAATCAGAGTCATATGCCCCCTACCGCTCTCCAAACAATCCCCATTACTTGGCCCTTCGCGGTCTGGGGGCTGGATATGGTCGGACATCTTGAAGGGGGAAGCCATAAGAAAAAAATACTTATTGGTCATGGTGGACAAGTTCACCAAATGGATAGAAGCCAAACCAGTTAAAACGGCCGGATCCGGACCAGTGATAGACTTCATATCAGGGGTCGTACACCGTTACAGCGTCCCCCATAGCATCATCACTGACAATGGCTCAAACTTCACAGCCGTTGAAGTGAAAACTTGGTGCGGCAACATGGGCATTAAGCTCGATTACGCCTCCGTCTACCATCCCCAAACAAACGGCCAGGTCGAACGTGCAAACGGTCTCATCATGAGCGGCACCAAACCCAGACTAGTGCGGTCCTTGATAGAATCGGACACGCACTGGGTCGAGGAGCTCGACTCCGTACTCTGGGGGATGCGTACCATGCCAAATCGCACCACCTGATACACACCATTTTTTATGGTGTACGGCGCAGAAGCAGTACTACCCTGCGACATAATCCATGACTCACCTCGCGTGCACATGTACCAAGAGAAGGAAGCCGAGTTAGATCGGCAGGACAACTTAGATGCCCTGGAGGAAGAGCGCGACATCGCAAAAAGCCCATTCCGCATTCTATCAGCAGCAGGCTCGATGGTATCAAAGCAGAGAAGTGCAGGCCAAAACTTATAACGTTGGCGAACTCGTTCTACGCTTACCGGAGAAGAAGAAGGACAACCTCAAACCTAAGTGGGAGGGCCCTTCATTATTGATAAACTTCTCACCGGAGGAGTGTACCGCCTGTGTAATGCATCCGATAGCAGACTCGAGCCGAACCCATGGGACACGGCCAGACTCCAAAGATTCTACGCCTAGCACCGAACCCAGTGTTCGTCTCCTTACCCCCGCTCTTTTAATTATGTTCCTCCCCTTTTTTCCTTTCTTGCCCTTTTTCCTTCTTCACACAAAGTATTCAATACAATGCAGATGCTTGGATCACTCTAGCCGCACCACGTGTGTAAACCATACCTGGGGGCTTCCTATACGGAAGCTAAATATAATTACTTTCATGGCTTCTTGCCTATCACATATGCGTTCTTTTTTCCATATGTGCCTTTTCTTCACCATTATATGCATCGATATGACTTAAGATGTGGCCATGCTGGGTTGCCTGGCTCTTCTGTTTATGCCCTACGTTCCCATTAATTCGGCTAGGGCATAAGGGGAACACCTCTGCGATTGTTACTGCCGGTTCAGCCGGATGTGTACCTCAAACTGGGTGAAGCCAAAAGCTAGCGTTCTTAAGGGAATATTCGGTCGGTGAACAAAAGATGTTTCTTTCGTTTATTACAATGTGAATCCCCAGAAGTTCTGTATCCTGCGTTTTTGTTCGCAGTCCGAACATGTACATCGATGCATGCCTACCTAGGGAAAGGAACCCCTAATGAAACTATTCTCCCTGGAAGATGTTCCTTACTACCCATGTAATATAACATAACTAGTTGGGTACTTGTCTGTTCAAGCACTTATGACCCCTACGCCTGGTTTCCACGCATACCCCGGTTCTGCATAACTGAGCGGGTATTCGGATACACCCCGGACTGTCGGATCCGGGGGCTGAAGCAAAAAGGTCCACCATGACAAATGATTTTTAATCCGGCTAGGGACTACATATGTCCATTGAATTACATAGTCACTTGGACTGACTATATTCTTCCTCTATACCGTCCAATAGGCTATCTAGCTTGCAATCCTGTTGGGAATACTTTGCGGCTAACGCTACCTTGTCATACACCAGACTCACGAGAATTTCTTGCCCATCTGGCCCCGCCGGTCCGACTTCGGCCATATGGTTCGGGTCAAGCTTGGTGTAGCGCGTCTTCACCATGGCCCAGGCTTCCCTTGCACCTTGTCGGCAGGCTGACATCTTCCACAACCGGAAGCGCCACCGTGCTCCTTGGAGCATATCCACAAGCTCCCCCATGCCTCTCAGCAGGAAAGCGGATGGCCACAAGGCCTGGGCAATACCCTACATCACCTTCCAAACTCGTTCGTGCAGCTGTGAGAGGTCTTGTAGTACATCGCCTGCGGATCCAGGCATCTCCTCTTCAGGACGGCTCGTCAACATACCTACAGATATAAACTCTTTTAATATGCTTCCTCGCCGAATCGTACTGCAGTTTGTTTAGGCACTTACCATAAATGCCGCGACGAAGCCTTCTGTTCTCCTTTACGGAGTCCGCCAACTGAGCTCGAACATCTGATAATTCGATGCCCAACCAGACGTTGGCATCTTGGAGATTGTTTTTCTCCCGCCTAAACTGCGTAAGCACATGCTCGCCAGCCCTTAGCTGTCTTTGGAGATGCGACTCGCTATCTTTTACGATCTCCGAATTCGTCCCGGGATTGTCTGCAGAATTTTCTGTTAGACTCATGAAGCAAGCCAATTGCTAACTGGTATATTACTTTAAAATTTCTCTATTGAGACAAAATGTTACCAGATGAGGCCTTCTGGAATTCCTCTAGTTTGGCAACCGCGGCCCTCAGCTGGGTCTTGCACTCCTCCAGCTCTTGAGACAATTGGGTATTCTTATCTACAAGAAACTATGCATAAAATGATCCTTAAATCAAGTGTCCCAACCGTTTCAAGTCTCAGGGGCTACTGTTATACATGCTTATCAAATTTCCTTACCCGTATATCTTTTGCATACTGGTCCATCGCTCGGGCGAGCCCGCCTTGAGCAGCTCGGATGTATGCGTCTCCCGAATTGAAAGCATTAAATGCCTCTTAGGAAAAGATGCTATTGCAAAGTACGGCCCGTCGGCGCCAGTGATTCATGGCACTCTCTACTTCGGAATTCGTGGCAGAGAGAATATCCGCATCCTCTGTCGGAGGACAATTCAGCATCGGCCCCGCAGTGGCCTCCTCTCTCGAAGCCGGTTCTGGAATCCGGCTGATGGAGGCGTGATCGGCAGGATCTCCGGATATAGTCCGGCGACTCCTTTTTCCGCCAGAACACGAAGGACGCTGTTACATTTCAAACACAATAATTACAGAGCAGGTTTTTACCGTACCTCTGTAATGGTGTTTCGGCCCTAACCGCCCTCCTCTTAAGGCTGCCTGACCCGGACACCCTTTGTCGACGAGTCCCCAGGGGCTCGGCACCGCGTTCCGATGGTCGTCTCTATAGAAATACGATATTTTATGCATAAGGCATGGTATAAGAAAGGAATCCTCTTCAGAGGATAAGGTTTCGGCTTTGCTTACACGCGACACAGGTAGTAGTTCGGGATAGTCGGCGATAATGGCCACCAAGGCGCCATCACAGCTGGCCTGATACAATGTCCCGTTGATAAGCTCCACAGATATATCCGGATCTTCTTCAAGTCCTGGATCGAAGTCCCTTCCGGGGTCCTCTGGCTGCGGGGAGGGGCTGTTGAATCCTTCCACGGCCCTCCTCAGTTCCTGCTCAAAAGCATCAAGGTTAATGATTGAGATGAAGAGCACCAGAATGAATAGAGTGGGGGGAAAAGTGAAGACTTACCCAGCTTGGGGGGTTGTACATGGAAAATCCATCCCGTGGTTTGATGCGAAGGACTTCTTCCTCTTCTCCTTTATACAGATCGGACAATATTCTTGCCAGAGCAGTGGCGGAGTCCGGACCTTTACAACCACAGCGGGTGGTGTCATCTTCCCCATTGTAGTGCCACATGGGCTTCCCCCGATATTGAAGTGGCTGCACCCCCCGCATTATGCATATTGGTATAACCTCGACTATTGTCAGCCCTGATTTGGCCAGTGTCTTTATCCTGCTCATCAGGAAGTGTACTTATCTAGTATCCTCCCCTTGAGGGCCCTGAGGGCGCCAACTTCGGCGTGCCTTCGGTGGAGCATTATTGAACTCAAGGAGGCCCGTCCGGACTGGATCCGGAAGGGGAACGTCATCAACATAAAACCACTCCGAGGGCCAGTTTGCGGGTGCCTTCTTGGGAGTGCCGGACAGGTATCCGGTCTCGGCGACGCGCCATATTTCGGCTCCGCCCACTTGACATAAGGATTCCCCTGGTTGCGAGGGACGAGGCAGAACAACTTCTTCCATAACCCGAAGTGAGCCTCATAGCCCAGGAATAATTCACAAAGGGCGACAAATCCTGCAATATGCAGCACGAAGGCAGGGGTGAAGTTGTGCAACTGGAGGCCATAGAACTCCAGGAGCCCGCGAAGGAATGGGTGGATTGGAAACCCGACGCCTCTTAGCAGATACAGGATGAGGCATATTCGCTCCCCCGGGGATGGATTAGGAGATCTCTTCGCTTGCTCCCCGCCATTATAGGTGGCTAGTCCGGCTCGGACGGTGACCATGAACGCCGGTGGGAGAAACCCTTGGGTCTGCAACTCTATTAAACGGCTTTGGGGAACAGAACACTCTTCCCAATCACCTGGCTTAGAGCTGAGGGAGCGAGAGGAGGAGCTGCGGCGACCGGCCATGTATGAATGATTTTTTCTGGGCACGCTCTGTTGGATGCTCGCTCAAGGGAAGAAGGTGATGTTTGGATCTGAGGATCCCCGTCCCTTCAAATAGACGGTTTGCCTGCAGGGCTGGGGTGGCGAATGCGAAAATGCTCCGGCTCCTCGTATTTTTTCGACACGTGGAGATGGCCATTATTGAAGCACAGAAGCAGAGGAGTACAACATTGATGGGAAGCCGGACACTGTTTGTTACAACAGGTATTTTGGAGTATTCAGAGATGGAACCTGCCTTGCAATGCTGAAGACAAACTACGCGCGGGACTCATCGTCATTGAAGCCTGGTTCAGGGGCTACTGAGGGAGTCCTGGATTAGGGGGTATCCAGACAGCCGGACTATATACTTTGGCCGGACTGTTGTACCGTGAAGATACAAGACTCAAGACTTCGTCCCGTGTCCGGATGGGACTCTCCTTTGCGTGGAAGACAAGCTTGGCGATCGTGATATTAGATTTCCTTCTTTGTAACCGACTCTATGTAAACCCTAGCCCCCTCCGGTGACTATATAAACCGGAGGGTTTAGTCCTTAGAGACAGAATCATAATCATCATAGGCTAGCTTCTAGGGTTTAGCCTCTACGATCTCGTGGTAGATCAACTCTTGTAATACTCATATCATCAAGATCAATCAAGCAGGAAGTAGGGTTTTACCTCCATCGAGAGGGCCCGAACCTGGGTAAAACATTGTGTCCCTTGCCTCTTGTTACCATTAGCCTTAGACGCACAGATCGGGACCCCCTACCCGAGATCCGCCGGTTTTGACACCGACAGTAACCTCGCTAGGAGCAGAGTATATGGCTAGCCTATGGTGTGATCGGTTACCATTAAGGATTGGTAACTACGTGTTCCCCTCATACCTAATAGTTTTGGAGTCACAAGGACTGGATGTAATATTAGGCATGGATTGGTTATCGAAGTATGGAGGGAACATTGACTGTGCCAGTAAATCAATTTTGCTCACCACCCCAGAAGGAAGAAGGATCAAGTATGTATACCGGCATGTGCCGAAGAGGACTCAAGTGAATTCCTTATCAGGAGTTGTACAGGAGGAAGTACCAGTGGTGAAGGATTTCCCTGATGTATTTCCAGAGGAGTTGCCAGACATGCCACCGGATAGAGACATCGAGTTTCCTATTGAGCTTTTGCCAGGCACAGGGCCAATATCTAAGAGACCGTATCAGATGCCCGCAAAGGATTTGGAAGAAATTAAGAAGCAGATTAAGGAGTTACTGGATAAAGGCTATTTTCGCCCAAGTCCGTCACCTTGGGGATCACCAGTGCTTCTAGTGGAGAAGAAGGATGGATCATTGAGGATGGTTGTTGATTATCGTGGATTGAATGAAGTGACAATCAAGAACAAGTACCCACTGCCGATGATCAATGATTTTTTTGACCAGCTGCAAGGAGTTAAGGTATTTTCCAAGATCGATCTGCGATCAGGATACCACCAGCTGAAGATTCAAGAGCAGGATATACCTAAGACAACTTTTACCACAAGGTACGGGCTATATGAGTATACCGTTATGTTATTCGGTCTGACTAATGCGCCTGCCTATTTCATGAACATGATGAACAAGGTGTTTATGGAGTTTCTGGATAAGTTCGTCGTGGTGTTCATTGACGATATACTGGTCTACTCAAAGAATGAGGAGGAGCATAAGGAGGATTTGTATTTGGTACTTGGGAAGCTCCGAGAACATCAGTTATATGCCAAGTTCAGCAAGTGTGAGTTTTGGTTGAAAGAAGTTGGATTCCTCGGACATGTTATATCCGGAGAAGGAATAGCAGTAGACCCCACCAAGGTTGTCACAGTGACAAATTGGGAATCACCCACGTCAGTTGGAGAGATCTGGAGTTTTCTGGGACTCACAGGATACTACAGGAGGTTCATTGAGAATTTCTCTAAGATTGCAAAACCTATGACGGAGTTGTTGAAGAAGGACACCAAATTCAAATGGACTGAGGAATGTGAAGCCAGTTTTCAGGAGTTGAAGAAACGTTTGGTTACAACTCCACTATTGATTCTTCCAGATCAACGCAAGGATTATCAGGTGTATTGCGACGCTTCTCGTCGAGGACTTGGAGCAGTGCTTATGCAGGGGGGGAGAGTTTTTTCTTATGCCTCACGATAGCTTAAACCCCATGAGTTGAATTATGCTCCACACGATTTGGAGTTAGCAGCCGTAGTGCATGCGTTGAAGACATGTAGACATTTTCTCATCGGAAACCATTGTGAGGTGTACACGGATCACAAGAGTTTGAAGTATATCTTCACGCAGAAGGAGTTGAATCTCAGGCAGAGGAGATGGTTGGAGCTCATTAAGTATTATGATATGAGGTTACACTATCATCTCGGAAAGGCTAACGTAGTAGCCGATGCGTTGAGTCGCAAGAGTCATGTCAATACACTCATGACCGGAGGGTTACCCAAGGAGTTAGCAGAGGGTCTTCGCGAGCTATGTTTGGAAATAGTTCCGAGAGGCTATGTAGCAGCATTGGAAATTCAGTCTACTTTGATGGATAAGATCAGAGAAGCTCAGAAGACGGACAAGGAGATTGCCGAGGTAAAGGAAAGTATGAGCAAAGGAAAGGCTAAAGGATTTCGTGAGGGTGAGCACGATACCTTATGGTTTGAGGACCACGTATATGTGCCTAATGACCCCGAGATCAGGAAGTTGATTCTGCAGGAGGCCCATGATTCGCCGTATTTGATTCACCCAAGAAACACCAAGATGTATCTGGATTTGAAGGACAGTTTCTGGTGGACCGGAATGAAGAAGGATATTGCTGAGTATGTAGCAGTTTGTGATGTATGTCAGAGAGTGAAGGCAGAGCATCAGAAGCCAGCAGAATTGCTACAGCCATTGCCAATACCCGAATGGAAGTGGGATAAGCTAGGCATGGATTTTATCACGGGATTGCCCAGGACTCGTTCAAGCTATGACTTGTTCTGGGTTGTAGTCGATCGTTTGACGAAGGTAGCTCATTTCATCCTAGTGAAGACCACTTACACCAATGCTAAGTTGGCCAATATATACATGACCAGGATCGTATGTCTGCATGGAGTTCCGAGGACCATTGTATCAGATAGAGGAACCTAGTTTACCTCAAAGTTCTAGAATCAGTTGCATGATACTTTGGGTACCAGGCTAGAGTTCAATATAACCTTTCATCCACAGACAGATGGACAGACCGAGAGAGTCAATCAGATTCTGGAGGTCATGTTGAGAGCTTGTGCGCTAGATTATGGATCTAGCTAGGACGACAATCTGCCATATGCAGAGTTCTCCTACAACAATAGTTATCAAGCCAGTTTAAAGATGGCCCCTTTCGAAGCTTTGTACGGAAGGAGGTGTAGGTGTAGGACCTTGAGAAGAGGTGTCTAGAGGGGGGGGGGTGATTAGACACTTAGTACCAAAGTTGCAGTTTTTAAGATTCCTTAAGTTTAAGTGGAGTTTAGGCACAAGTTTAACATTCACAATACATATCAAGCAAGCATGCAAAGAGTATATGAGCAGCGGAAAGTAAAGCATGCAATTTGCAAGAATGTAAAGGGAGGGGTTTGGAGGATTCAAACGCAATTGGAGACACAGATGTTTTTGGCGTGGTTCCGATAGGTGGTGCTATCGTACATCCATGTTGATGGAGACTTCAACCCACGAAGGGTAACGGTTGCGCGAGTCCACGGAGGGCTCCACCCTTGAAGGGTCCACGAAGAAGCAACCTTGTCTATCCCACCATGGCCGTCGCCCACGAAGGTCTTGCCTCACTAGTGGTAGATCTTCACGAAGTAGGCGATCTCCTTGCCCTTACAAACTCCTTGGTTCAACTCCATAATCTTGTCGAAGGCTCCCAAGTGACACCTAGCCAATCTAGGAGACACCACTCTCCAAGAAGTAACAAATGGTGCGTTGATGATGAACTCCTTGCTCTTGTGCTTCAGATGATAGTCTCCCCAACACTCAACTCTCTCTCATAGGTTTTGGATCTGGTGGAAAGAAGATTTGAGTGGAAAGCAACTTAGGGAAGGCTAGAGATCAAGATTCATATGGTAGGAATGGAATATCTTGGCCTCAGCACATGAGTAGGTAGTTCTCTCTCAGAAAATGTATGCTGGAAGTGTAGGTTCAGTCTGATGGCTCTCTCCACGAATGAAGAGGAGGTGGAGGGGTATATATAGCCTCCACACAAAATCTAACTGTTACACACAATTTACCAAACTCGGTGGGACCGATTCAACAGACTTGGTCGGACCGATTTAGCAAATAATGTGACCGTTAGGATTCAGTGAGACCGAAATGCAACTCGGTGAGACCGATATGGTTAGGGTTAGGGCATAACGTAATCTCGGTAAGACCGATTACACAAACTCGGTGAGACCGATTTTGGTAATAAGCTTTCTAGAGAGTTGGTCAGGCAAACTCGGTTTGACCGATTACACAAACTCGATGGGACCGATTTTGGTAATGAGTCAATAGAAAGTTTGCATTGTAATCTCGGTAGTACCGAATGCTCAAACTCGGTGAGACCGATTTTGATAATGGACATACACAGAGAGATTACAATCCCATCTCGGTGAGACCGAGATCCCTATCAGTAAGACCGATTTGCTTAGGGTTTGTGGCAGTGGCTATGACTTTTGGAATCGGTGGCGCCGGATAGGATGAATCGGTGTGACCGATTTTGGCTTTAGGTTTAGGTCATTTGTGGAAGTGGGAAAGTAGCTGAGGGTTTTGGAGCATATCACTAAGCACATTAAGCAAGAGGCTCATTAAGCAACACCTCATCCCTCCTTGATAGTATTGGCTTTTCCTATAGACTCAATGTGATCTTGGACCACTAAAATACAAAATGAAGAGTCTTGAGCTAGAAGCTTGAGCCAATCCTTTGTCCTTAGCATCTTGAAGGGGTTCCCACATCCTTTAGTCCATGCCACTCCATTGTTGAACTTATCTGAAACATATTAGATAAAAGTGTTAGTCCAACAAGAGATATGTTGACATTAATTACCAAAACCACATAGGGAGCACTTGTGCTTTCAATCTCCCCCTTTTTGGTAATTGATGGCAACATACATCAAAGCTTTAGATAAAGATATAAAGAGTAGTAAGTAAAGCTTTGGAAAGACATGTAACAAACATGGGCTCCCCCTACATGTATGCAATCATGTGAATATGGAAAATAGAAGCATGTGAGAGCATAAACATGATAGAGCAGGCAATGTGTTACATGTATCTTGGTCATATGCACCAGAGCAAAGAATATTAAGGAAAATACCTTCATGTTCATGAGTCCTTCTTGCAAATAGTATGTACATCAGCAAGAATTCCTCATACACATGATTGTGATGCACATACTTACCTTGTAGTCTTGAGTTGGCTTAGGATGGAATGAACCTGCGTAAACAAGGTTAGATAACACAGATACATCTACTAGCCAGAGCAAACAGAAGAAACCACAAGAATACCAAGACTGGGATGACATGTAGAGAGTGAGTACTAAGTACCACATTGGATTAGACATGTCCCCAAGAGTAAAGATATGCAATGAATTTAAATGATTTCTTTCCCTTAGATGTCTTGCTCCCCCTGAATCTAACATGGGATACTGGGAGAAGATAGGGAATAGAAAATCAGAGCTGAAAAATATGAATGATGAACAGAGCTAATGTATGCTAATGCAAATAAGCACAACAGATCATAAGAACATGTCTCTCCCCTCAAGAAGACATGTGGGAATCTCTCCTCTTGAACACCAAGCATCTGGGATCCTTGAGAAATACTTTCTACTTAAGTATCCTCTCCCCCTAGAGATCTCTCTCTCTCCCTTTGAGGGTCTCTCTCCCCCTTTAGGAGATGATATCTCTCTCCCCCTCAAGAAGGTGATAAACTCTTTTTAAATGATAAGCTTTGATGTTCTCTCTCTCTCCCCCTTTGACATCAATTTCCAAGAAGGGTTTTTTGGAATCCGTCGAATGGGTTTGGTCCTTGAGACATAGCACAAAGCAATGATAAAAATGTGATGCTTGTAGAGGACAAGATTCATTGAGTGGAGCTGGATTAGAAGAAACACAGAATATGTGGCAAACTATTTTTCCTGTTGTGAAATCGGTGGCACCGAGTGCTATGCTTCGGTTGTACCAAAAGGATTCGGTTGGGCCGAAAATAACAAATCGGTGAAACCGAGTTCATCTCAGAGAAAACACTTGTCACCTCAGCTCACTTAGACTAGTAAGATCTCACAAAGATTTGCAAGGAATTTACTTAAAGATGTGCAATGAATTGGAATGCAGAAAAATGCATAGAAAACAGAAAGAAATCTAGATGAAGTTTTTTTGTTTTTTTTGTTTTTTTGAAAGGGGAAACATATATGCATAAGACAAATGCAAAAATATAGAAAAGAACACAAGAGAACTTCATCTAGAGATGGTCGGCGACAAAGTCACCTATGTTAGAGTATATTGACTTAGGAGTCAAGTGAGATCACTTGATCATAGGTCATACTCATCGTTTAAGCTCAAAATGGGGTCGCCATTTTTCGTTTAAGCATCTTGATGTATTCACATCTTGTCGAGTTGCTTTAGCTCATTACTTGGAGTAAAGCTTCTCTAAGATGGAATGACATACCTTGGTTGGTGGTGTTGTCCATGTAGTTGAACTTGTGTGGGTTGCTCTAGGTTGATGTAGCTCATCAAGAATTTGGAGCGCCACTTGGAATTTTAGTCCATCTACCTACATGGGTTAGTTCTTGCAAGGAAGAGCACTTGTATATCCAAAAATGACAGTCATGAAGTTCAACATAGAATTTGTCAAAGGATATGTTTGAATGGTTCCGTGCTTCCTTGTCTTCAACCACCATAGTGTAGAGACTTGGTAACGTAGAGATTGCTCAAGATGTGAGTAGATTACAATCTCATGGAGTTTGATTCCACCAAGTACCTACATGGGTTAGATAACATGCAAGATACAAATATATCCAAGACATAAGATTTCCATCATAAGAGAAATATCAAGGATTAGTCATAAGCTCATGTCTTGCATGTATCCAATGGAGTTTCTACTCCAAGTTTGAAGCATCAATGATGTTCAATTCTCCTCTTAACCTGCAAAACACTTTCTCATCAAGAGGTTTAGTGAATATATTCGCTAATTGCTTTTCGGTGCGAACATGCTTAAGATCAATGTCACCCTTAGCAACATGATCTCGAATGAAATGATGACGAACTTCAATATGCTTAGTTCGAGAATGTTGCACAGGATTACGACCAATTTTAATAGCACTCTCATTGTCATAAAGCAATGGAACATGTGTCACATATATCCCATAATCTTTAAGAGTTTGGGTCATCCAAAGTAATTGAGCACAATATGAACCAGCGGCAATATATTCAGCTTTGGCGGTGGATAAGGATACCGAGTTTTGTTTCTTGGAGGACCAAGACACAAGAGATCTACCAAGAAATTGACAAGTACCCGAAGTGGACTTTCTATCAACCTTGTCTCCGGCATAGTCCGAGTCGGAATAGCCAACAAGATCGAAAGAGGCCCTCTTAGGATACCAAATGCCAAAATTTGGTGTATGGATTAAGTATCTCACTATCCTTTTCACGGCCATAAGATGACATTCCTTAGGAGCAGCTTGATATCGTGCACATATGCACACACTTAGCATGATATCGGGACGTGAAGCACATAGATATAACAATGAACCAATCATAGAGCGATAAACCTTTTGATCAACCGGTTCACTATCTTTGGTCAAATCAAGATGTACACTAGTAGGCATGGGTGTAGACATACCTTTGCATTCTTGCATATTGAACTTCTTGAATAAGTCCTTGGTGTACTCCGTTTGAGAAACAAAGGTACCTTCCTTAGTTTGCTTGATTTGCAACCCAAGAAAGAATTTGAGTTCACTCATCATAGACATCTCAAACTTCTCCGACATTAGCTTCCCAAACTTTTCACTAAAATGAGGGTTAGTTGAACCAAATATAATATCATCAACATAGATTTGGCACAAAAATAGTTCTCCATTAACCCTTTTAGTAAAAAGAGTAGAATCAATTTTCCCAATTTCAAAGCCTTTTTCAATAAGGAACTTGGTCAAGCATTTATACCATGCTCTAGGAGCTTGTTTAAGACCATAAAGAGCTTTGTGAAGTTTGTAAACATGATTGGGTTTCTTAGGATTGACAAAGCCGGGAGGTTGCTTAACATAAACTTCCTCCTCTATTTCACCATTTAGAAAAGCACTTTTAATGTCCATTTGGTACAAGGTGATATCATGATGATTAGCATAGGCAAGTAAGATGCGAATGGACTCAAGTCTAGCAACGGGGGCATAAGTCTCACCATAGTCCATACCTTAGACTTGTGTGTAGCCTTGGGCAATGAGACGTGCTTTGTTGCGAACTACTTGTCCATCTTCATCTTGCTTGTTGCGAAACACCCATTTGGTACCGATGACGTTGTGGTTGTTGTCGGGCTTCTCAACCAATGCCCAAACTTGGTTCCTCTCAAAGTTATGTAGCTCTTCATGCATGGCATTTATCCAATCCGGATCTTCCAATGCTTCTTCAACCTTCATAGGTTCAATGCTAGAGATGAAAGAATAGTTTTCACAAAAGTTAGCTAAACGAGTTTTAGAGCGAGTGATTCTCCCGGTTTGAATGTCATTGTAGATTTGCTCGACGGGATGATCTTTAGCAATTCTTGCTCGAACTCGTGAAAGCTTTTGCTTGGGTCTTCGTTGAACATCTTCTTCATCTTGTTCTTCTTCTTGGCCTTCATCATTGTTGGCGTTGTCGTTCTCTTGTCGTGGTGGAGAAGGAGGTTATTGACGTTCATCTTGATGCGCTTCTTCATTTTCCTCATCTTGGTGTGTCCCACTTGTGGATGCTTCTGTGTCAACTCTTGGTTCACCTTGTCGTGAAATAGAAGCTTCCACTTGGACGGACGAAGTACTCTCCTTCACCTCCGTTGGACGAACCTTGCCAATAGCCAAGTCTTGAATTGCTTCCGAAGGATCTTTGTCTCCTACATCAATTGGCAATTGCTCTACTTGCGAGCCGTTAGATTCATCAAACTTCACATCTACCGTCTCTTCAACCTTTCGGTGAAATTGTTGTAGACACGGTAAGTGTGAGAGTTTGAGCCATAACCTAGTAGGAAACCTTCATGAGACTTACGAGCAAATTTAGAGCGACAATGCTTATCAAGAATGTAGCAATTTGAGCCGAATACTCGAAAGTATCCAACTTGGGGTTTGTTACCGGTGAGGAGCTCGTATGCCGTCTTGCCGAGTAGCTTATGAAGATACAAGCGATTTGTTGCATGACAAGCTTTCTCAACCGCTTCTGCCCAAAAAGTGCTTCGGCGTCTTGTACTCACCAAGCATCGTTCTCGCCATTTTGATGAGCGTCCGGTTCTTCCTCTCAACAACTCCGTTTTGTTGAGGTGTGTATGTAGCCGAGAACTCGTGTGAAATCCCTTCTTCGTCAAGAAAGGTGTCCACATTTGCGTTCTTGAACTCCGTTCCATTGTCGCTGCAAACCTTCTTGATCTTCACTTCAAATTGATTTTGGGCCTTCCTAGCGAAGTTTTTGAAGATTTTTTGGACCTGCGATTTATCATCGAGAAAGAACACCCACATAAATCTTGAAAAATCATCAACTATAACTAGACCAAAAGAATTTCCACCGAGACTCTTGTAAGAGTTGGGACCAAAGAGATCCATGTGAAGTAGCTCGAGTGGCCTCCTTGTGGTCATGATGTTCTTCACGGGATGCCTTCCTCCAACCTGTTTACCTGCTTGACAAGTGCTACAAAGTCTATCCTTATCAAATATTACATCGTTAACTCCAAGGATATGATTTCCTTTAATAAGCTTGTCAAGGATTCACATACCAACATGACCTAGACGTCTATGCCATAACCAACCTTTTGAGGATTTAGCAATGAAGCAAGTTTTAGGTTGAGCCTTTTTAGTGAAATCAACAATGTATAGATCACCTAGACGCACACCGGTAAAGACCATTTTATGATTGTCTCGATGAAACACTTGGCAATCTACTTCAGTAAATAGGACATTGAAACCGAAATCAGCAAGTCTAGATACTGAAAGTAAGTTGTATCCAAGAGATTCAACGAGCATGACATTTTGTATGGAGCTATCATGTGATATGGCCACCTTACCGAGGCCAACCACCTTACCCTTTGAGTTGTCACCGAAAGTGACATACTTTCGAGGACTATCATTATCAGCAAGCTCACGAAACATGTCTTTATCTCCGGTCATGTGATCGGTACATCCACTATCAAGAACCCATTCCTTTTCTCCTGACATATATCCCCAAAGATTTTCCATAAGACCAAAGTGTCTCATTGCATCATCAAGATCAAAGTCACTATCATCATCCTCATCATAGTATCCGTGTTCAACATCGTCATGTGGTGGATCAAGTCCTAGAGAGGGTGATTCATTAGAATGAGTTTGACAATGATCTTGCTTATGAATTTTTATTGCTTCAGAAATAATATCACTAATAATACCAACATTTCCTTTGGCACGCATATGGTTTGTAAGCTCAAATAGATGATCACCAAACATAGGATCACTAGTATTCATCTTACTCAAAGCAATAGACTTATGGAGAATTTCATCAAGATTTTTCAAGGAATAATCTGGAAATCGTTCCTCAAGAAATTTCCATATAGTGTAGGCACACTTAAAAGTAGGCAAACATCCAATCAAGTTTCTAAGCAATCCTCTAATGATAAGTTCGGCAGTTCTAAGATTCATAATCATGTCAATTGACTCATCATGTGTAGGATGCATAGGATCAACATAAGGAGCACAAGGGCTAGCAAAGTACTTGTTCAAATGATATTGATTGAAAATAACAAGCATCTCATTTTTCCACTCATGAAAATACTCTCCACCAAGAATAGGCACTCTATGTCTAAGACTCCCAATAGTAGACTCATCCATCTTCCTCCAATAGTGATTAAACCAAAGCAATGGAGACCAATGCTCTGATACCACTTGTAGGACCTTGAGAAG
>NC_041391.1:223974028-224035937 GCF_002162155.2 Triticum dicoccoides
ACTAAGTACCAAAGTTACAGTTTTTAAGATTCCTTAAGTTTAAGTGGAGTTTAGGCACAAGTTTAACATTCACAAAACATATCAAGCAAGCATGCAAAGAGTATATGAGCAGCGGAAAGTAAAGCATGCAATTTGCAAGAATGTAAAGGGAAGGGTTTGGAGGATTCAAACGCAATTGGAGACACGGATGTTTTTGGCGTGGTTCCGATAGGTGGTGCTATCGTACATCCACGTTGATGGAGACTTCAACCCACAAAGGGTAACGGTTGCGCGAGTCCACGGAGGGCTCCACCCACGAAGGGTCCACGAAGAAGCAACCTTGTCTATCCCACCATGGCCGTCGCCCACGAAGGACTTGCCTCACTAGCGGTAGATCTTCACGAAGTAGGCGATTTCCTTGCCCTTACAAACTCCTTGGTTCAACTCCACAATCTTGTCGGAGGCTCCCAAGTGACACCTAGCCAATCTAGGAGACACCACTCTCCAAGAAGTAACAAATGGTGCGTTGATGATGAACTCCTTGCTCTTGGGCTTCAAATGATAGTCTCCCCAACACTCAACTCTCTCTCATAGGTTTTGGATCTGGTGGAAAGAAGATTCGAGTGGAAAGCAACTTGGGGAAGGCTAGAGATCAAGATTCATATGGTAGGAATGGAATATCTTGGCCTCAACACATGAGTAGGTAGTTCTCTCTCAGAAAGTGTATGCTGGAAGTGTAGGTTAAGTCTGATGGCTCTCTCCATGAATGAAGAGGAGGTGGAGGGGTATATATAGCCTCCACACAAAATCTAACCATTGCACACAATTTACCAAACTCGATGGGA
The DNA here is from genome assembly GCF_002162155.2 of Triticum dicoccoides. Lineage (NCBI taxonomy): Eukaryota > Viridiplantae > Streptophyta > Magnoliopsida > Poales > Poaceae > Triticum > Triticum dicoccoides. The sequence continues at coordinate 223,974,853 of NC_041391.1, forward strand.
CCGATTCAACAGACTTGGTCGGACCGATTTAGCAAATAATGTGACCGTTAGGATTTTTAGTGAGACCGAAATGCAACTCGGTGAGACCGATATGGTTAGGGTTAGGGCATAACGTAATCTCGGTAAGACCGATTACACAAACTCGGTGAGACCGATTTTGGTAATAAGCTTTCTAGAGAGTTGGTCAGGCAAACTTGGTTTGACCGATTACACAAACTCGATGGGACCGATTTTGGTAATGAGTCAACAGAAAGTTTGCATTGTAATCTCGGTAGTACCGAATGCTCAAACTCGGTGAGACCGGTTTTGATAATGGACATACACAGAGAGATTACAATCCCATCTCGGTGAGACCGAGATCCCTATCGGTAAGACCGATTTGCTTAGGGTTTGTGGCAGTGGCTATGACTTTTGGAATCGGTGGCGCCGGATAGGATGAATCGATGTGACCGATTTTGGCTTTAGGTTTATGTCATTTGTGGAAGTGGGAAAGTAGCTGAGGGTTTTGGAGCATATCACTAAGCACATGAAACAAGAGGCTCATTAAGCAACACCTCATCCCTCCTTGATAGTATCGGCTTTTCCTATAGACTCAATGTGATCTTGGACCACTAAAATACAAAATGAAGAGTCTTGAGCTAGAAGATTGAGCCAATCCTTTTTCCTTAGCATCTTGAAGGGGTTCCCACATCCTTTAGTCCATGCCACTCCATTGTTGAACTTATCTGAAACATACTAGATAAAAGTGTTAGTCCAACAAGAGATATGTTGACATTAATTACCAAAACCACCTAGGGAGCACTTGTGCTTTCAGCAGGACACTACTATGGGATGAAGTTGGAGACCATTAGTTGTTTGGACTAGATTTGATTAAGGAGTCTGAAGAGAAGGTTAAGCTGATTCGCGATAGACTCAAGGTAGCCCAGTCCAGGCAAAAGAGCTATGCGGATTCTAAATGCAAGGAGAATGTTTACGAAGTCGAAGACAGAGTGTATCTTCGTGTGTCCCCACTTCAAGGAGTTAAGCGTTTAGGAGTTAAGGGAAAGTTAGCACCACGTTTTGTGGGGCCATACAAAGTTTTGGAGCGTATGGGAGAAGTTGCTTACAAGTTGGAATTGCCAGAAGGATTGTCAGGAGTTCACGATGTGTTCCACGTTTCCTAGTTGAAGTAGTGCCATGCAGAGATGACCGATATTTCTCTAAGAGATATAGTGCCGCTAGAAGTGATTCAGTTGGATAGCAATTTGACCTATGAGGAGAAACTAGTGAAGATTCTCGAGTTTTCCTGCCGAGTCACACACAACAAGGTTATCAAATTCTGCAAAGTTCAGTGGAACCACCATACCGAGGACGAAGCCACCTGGGAACATGAGGAAGACCTACGGAAGGACCACCCGCACCTATTCTCTAGCCAACCCGAATCTCGAGGGCGAGATTCATCTTAAGGGGGGTTGGTTTGTAACATCCCAAATTTCCAATTTGGAATGTTATACATTAGATCATCATTGCATATCATATTTTATTGCATTTTTGGGTTGATCCTAGAAATTCTACACAACTCAAGGACCCGCGGAGAGAGTTGGGGATTTCATTATTTTCATATTTGAGTTTTCTCAAATTTTGAAAAGTGGGTCATTTGGTTTTAATTATTTTTCTCTTCGAATATTTTTTATATGAAAATAAAAGAGAGGGGATAAAATAACTTCCCCAAAATAAAGAAATATTGGAGGTTAAATATTAAAATCAAATAAGAATTTTATTCGGAGTTTATTGCTATTTTATTTGAGTTACGAAAAAATGTGTTTTTAAAAATTGCATTAGGGGCCCAAATAAATGTTCACTTTGTCCGCTATATTTTTAGAGGACGGGGAAAATTTATTTCAGGATTTGTAGAGTCCATTTAGTATTTCTTTTATTTGTTTTTCTGCGCGTTGGATTTTTTTAAAAAAGTAACCGACCTACTGGGCCGTGTCCGCCTGGGACACCGACCCAGCCGGCCCTTTAAAGGCCGAAGGCCCGAGCCAGCCGCGGCCCCCACCGAAACCCTAGCCCGACCTCGCCGCCAGCCGCCGCCGCCGCCGCCACGCGCCACCGCCGCCGCCGCCGCCGCTTGTCGCCGCCGCCACCGGAGCCGCTCGCCGCTGCCGCTTGCCGACGCCCCGCCATCACCGGAGACGCACGTCGTCACCGCCGCTAGCCACCGACACGTACAACGAGGTAGCCACCAGTTTTTTTTAAAACCGATCGATTTTATTTCGAAAAACCCTAGATTCTTTTTTTATTTAGATCGGTTCGGTTTTCTTCGGTTTAGTTAAATAGCGGTCGTTCATCCGTACGTTCGTTTTAACGAACGAAGTTCATCCGTTAGCCACAGACAACGAACGTTCGTTCGTTAGCCTGTTTGTCAGTTTTCTTTTTCAGGGTTTTTCCGCGATAATTTTCGATCGCGATTTCTGCGCTAATCTTCGTTTTAGTTTATCTTTTCGCTCGTTTATCCGAATCAGGCGATTAAAGCGCCTAGATCTTCATCTCGAATCCCTCTTCCTGTTTAGTCAACTTGAACAAGATTTTGGTACTGCAAAATTTGACTTTAGTCCAGATTAGTAAATGGATCTTGTTTCTTTCGCAGTTTGAGTTTCGTTGCTTCTTTGATATGATTCTGTTTGCAAACCGAAGTTCTTCAATTGAACTTTCTGGTTAGATCTCTTATTTGAGTTTTACCTGTGCTTCTTGTTGAGTGCTTATTGTATGTCATTGTTTGTTTGCGATTGAGTACCCGGAGGGCGAAGCGTGCTACTACGAGTCTCTAGGTTTTGCGGATCATCAGCAAGGCAAGTAACACTTTGATCATACCTCTTTACTACCCAGTTTTATTGCATTACATCAACCCTGAAACATTTCATGGTTAGGATCTGATTAACATGTGGGTTTTTGGAAGTAGATGTTGAGGTAGAACCTATTTCCTTGTGTATTATCAAACCTTTGGGAGTTACTTCTACGTTATGTTTATATTGCTATGCTATGCTCGTAGACGTGGTTTGGGTGAGTGTATCCATGATGGATGTGAGTATTGTTACTTAATGGTTAACTTAAGGTGGCTAATTAAATACACATATGGGTGGATTGCTTGAGGCACCCTAGAGTACCCAATGGTTGTCAGGGCACCTGGAGAATCCAGTGTTGTCCTAGGATATCCTGGAGTACCCGTGTGATCATCCTACAGTCCGCCACCCAGGATCAAAGGGATCATAAGATTATTCATGCTAGAAACTTCCGTGTGCAGCCACAAGCCAATACGGGCTCTGGCATAGTTGAGTAAGTTGCGTGAAGCTTTTGAAGAGGTAGACTAGCAGATGTAGTGGGTTGTAGGTGGTACTGTCTATCCAGAGTAGAGAGTTAATGCTTCAGAAAGACTGTGTCTCGAATCTCCGACCATGTATGTATTCGGGTCTTGTGGGGAAAAGTGCGCAAACCTCTGCAGAGTGTACAGACTAATCATGGTTAGCCGTGTCCCCGGTTATGGACATCTTGAGTATCTGGTTCTTGGATTATCATGTTGATCTCATCACTCTAAACTAATTTGATTAGGTTAATGATGATATTTAATTGGGATTGAGTTGGAGGAACCTTCTCAATGTTTAACAACCACCATGATAGTTAAATAAAATTTATTCCTTTGTTGTAGGGAAAAATTGGCTTTATGCAAAACTGTAACCATAGAGCTTTCCACCAGCCATATATGCATGTAGTGATAGCATTTACTCTGTTCATTACTCTATGTGTTACATTGCCAGCATATTCCATGTGCTGACCCGTTTCGGGCTGCAATGTTTCATGTTGCAGACTTTTTAGACGACGAGTAAGGTGCCATAGGTCGTTGTCTTTCACTCAGCTATGCCGTTGGAGTAGATGGACTCACTTTTTCTTCCAAGACTTCCGTTGTTATCGTTTTTAGATGGCCTTAAGCCATATTAGTGTAATAAGTTCTCTTTTGAGACATTCGATGTAATAAGTGTGTGATTGAAACTCTGTTATAAATCCTCAAGTACTGTGTCAGCATTACCGATCCAGGGATGACACTGATGCGTAGAGACTAGACTGTTTGTGGTCTGGTCGCTACAAGAGCAGGGTTCTTTCTAGCCCACAGCCCGCGAAGACGCATGCACATTGGTTAAACATTGTGTTGGGTGCCAGCTATTCACAAATCAAAGTCATACGCCCCACCGCTCTTCAGACGATACTGCTAACCTGGTCGTTCGCAGTCTGGGGACTCGACATGGCCTGGCCACTTGAAGGGGGGACCAAGAAAAAGAAGTATTTGCTGGTTATGGTCGACAAGTTCACTAAGTGGATCGAAGCAAAACTGGTAACCTCTGCAGAATCCGGACCAGTGGTTAACTTCATATCCGGCGTCGTACACCATTACGGTGTTCCCCACAGTATAATAACTAATAATGGGACTAATTTCACTACCTAGGAAGTTAAAGACTGGTGCACTAAAATGGGCATCAAGCTCGATTACGCTTTGATGTATCACCCACAAACTAATGGGCAAGTAGAATGGGCTAATGGACTCATCATGAGTGGCATCAAGCCTCGCCTAGTCCGCTCACTGAAGGAATCGGACTACCATTGGGTAGACGAGCTAGACTCCATTCTATGGGGGAAGCGCACCACTCCTAACCGATCGATAGGTTACACCCCGTTCTTTATGGTGCACGGTGCGGAGGCAGTCCTCCCATGTGACCTTATCCATGATACACCCGGAGTACGCATGTATGAGGAGAACGAGGCTGAGCTAGATCGGCAGGATGACCTGGACGCCCTAGAAGGAGAACGCGACATCGCTCTTACGCGCTCTGCATTCTATCAATAACAAGCATGGCGTTACCAACATCGGGAGGTTTGGGCAAAGGCATAAAATCTGGGGGAGCTCATCCTCCGCCTCTTGAGAAGGAGAAACAAAAGCTTTCACCCAAATGGGAGGGGGCCTTCATTATAGATGAAGTACTCGCGGGAGGAGCATACCGCCTTCGCAGCCCATCGGATAACCGCCTTGAACCAAACCCATGGAATGTAGCTCGGCTCCGGCGTTTCTACGCCTAGTTCAGCATCGTCACCACCACTCCTCATTTTCCTTCGTCTCTTCCCTTTTTCTTTTCTTTCGTCACTTTTGGAGATTTTTTCCCTCTTGATCTATGGTTCGGATAAACCGTACCGCGCCAAGTCGCTATTGTACACATCCTCGGATGTACTACCGAGCTCTAGCTGGGGGCTCCTTTTAAAGAAGCCAATTAATATGTTCAAGCCTACAATGCGTTTACTTTGCTTGAATTCATATCATTCTCATATCTTTCAAGCCATTATATGCACATGTTAGACTTAACTCCTTTGCCAAGCCGAGTTGCCTGGCTCCTGTGATTACCCCTATGTTCCCGATTGTTCGGCTAGGGAGTAAAGGGAGTACCCCTGTGATAGTTACATCCGGGTAACCCGGATACGTACCTCAGACGGGTGAAGCCGAAAGCTGGTGTTCTTATAGAAAACAACAGGTCGGCCACGAGGAAAGTGAATATTACTAGGCGCTCGTCGCCATCCCATTACTCTTGGTTCCTAAAGAAACCATTGCCATCCGCATACAATTGGTATCCGGATCTGCAAAATGTATGATCAACATACCACACCCGTGGAAAGGAACCCTTGGAGGAACTGTTTTCTTTGGATGATGTTTCTTACCTTAAACAATAATATAACATAGCTCTCTGCACATGTTCTGTCTGTTTACAATAAATGGCCGGATTGCCTGGTTACCGAAAGCATTCCCCTATTATTCAGGGCACATAGTACGGAACACTCCTCGACCACTGGTCGGGGAGGCGGAAGCCAATGGCCGGTCAAGATAACAATTTTACTATGGATCGAGATGGCGCGGTGTAAAGTACATGGATACATAGAATCATGCACAGTCTTGTTGAGAGTATCATGCAGCAGGCATCACCTTGTCGTATACTAGGCTAAGAGGTATTTCCTGCCTATTTGGCCCTACGGGTCCAACTCGAGCCATATGCTCAGGCTCAAGTTTGGTAAATAGGTTCTTTACCATCACCCAAGCCTCGTGCGCTCCTTCCCGGCAGGCCGATTTCTTCCACAATTCGAAGCACCGCCTCGCTCCTTTAAAGTGGTTGGCCATCTCAACTATGTTCTCTGTCGGTACTTCTAGCGGCCATAATGCCATAACCATGCCCCGCATGGCCTTCTGGGCTTGCTCGTGCATTTTGGTCAACTCCTTCAAAAGATTCTTGCTAAAGGAACCAAACTCTTCCTCCGGCCGTCCTGTCAGGAGACCTAGCAAATAGGCGCAACATGTTTTTATTAGAATGTTGTGACCATTCACATACACGCAAGTTGCATTTGATGCTTACTGAAGGTGCCGCCTTCAAGTATCTCGTTCTCCTCCAAGGCTTGCGTCAACTGAGATTGTAACATCTTGATTTCTTTGGCTTTCTGCCGATTTTCTACCTTGAGCTTATTATTTTCCTCAAGACTTCGCATCAGTACTCGTTTGCCAGCCTCATGCTGCGACTTCGCACGCCGCTGAGATTCCGTGGCTGCCTCTAGATCCTTCTGCAGTTGGCCTACAGGGACAGTATGATGCTATAATCAAGGAAGGCTGCAAAAATTCTAAGTACTCTAAAGCTTCGTGGCTTACCATGAGTTTCACTAGTAGGCTTCTTAACCGCTTCAAGTTCAGCTTTCATACCGGCCAACTGTGTGCAGCTCAGCTCAAGGTCTTCGGATAACATTTTATTCTCTTCCCTCGTGGCCTACAAAATCAAAGCAATATATCACTGGTACAACGAGGTGATATATACACGATTATTAACCCTTTCCACGATGGCATTTGGAACCGTCGCCAAGTGAGTGACTGCGATAGCGGAGTGTTCTTCCCACATGACCCAGAAACCATCGGGGATTTGGAGCCATGATGCAGAGGCCTTGCCAAATGTAATCGTATGCGATGTAGCACACGCTACATTCTTTCGCACGTGTGGGATTGGTGATTAAACGTTTCTAATGACACAGTGAAAGCAAACAGTGTGTTGTAATGAACCGTTTGGGAAATAGTATGTAAGGCACACGGGCCAACTTATTAACTGTGTGCGATATGTGCCCCATTGCACACGAGTTTTCTGCGGAACTCGTCTGCCATGCAAGACTCCGTCGCACACGTTTCCCAACAATTATCGTGTGTGATAATGTTCTATCACAAACGGTTCAGGAGCCCCTTCGCACACATACAAGTGCTGCAGACCGTTTGTGATTTGTTGTGTATCACCGGCGGTTGCGGCAAGAGTGACATGTGCTTTTCGTTTGGGATCCCACACGTTTCCTGAAAAATTTACGATTGGGATTGTATTTTACATTGGGCACGGTTTACTTCGAGCTCTCATGTGCGATAATGTGATATCACAAACGGTTCCGGTGCCCCTACTTACACGTAGTAATCCTGCAAATCATTTGCAATCTGCTGTGTATCATTGACGGTTCCGCTACGATCAACATATGCTTTTCAATGTGGATCACACACACTCATTTAGTTAAATCGTGTGTGGAGCAATTGGCAGGTTAAAATAAAATATCCCATTTGAACCGGCATGCAAAAATCAAATTTGCCACAATATTCAATTGAACAAATAGTGTCCACAGGAAGAACATTACTCATATATCACAACAATTGCAACTGAACATATGGTAGCTAAATTCCAATGATTTTTCGACACATATGTGTTTAGCGGCTAACTCTTACTCAATGTTTCAGGAGAAGGCATGCTGAAATCTTCATTATCACCAGTGGGATTGATGTAGTGATTTAGGAAGAAGTCGCTGATAAATCTTCGAACCATCAGCAATTCACCAGTGGGGAGCGGTTCAGGGGTCCTCGGTTCTAAGATGAGCTACAGTATTTTTAAGATCAGAATGTGCTATATGAGTGGACTAGAAGATATTAGTTAAGATAGACTTACTGGTACTAATTTGCGAGCATCTTCACAACTATCATCAGATTTGCAAATGGAGATCATGTGTCTACAAACATAGTATCCACAAAGGTTGGTCCCTCCTTGTTGCTGAGAACATTGAATTTTTTGTACAGAATTAGTCATGTATTTGTCCTGTTAGGAACAACCTAACCGGTGTTAGATGTATTTTTTTCTTTGGACAGAAATATAAAGAGATTTATTTAGAAGCTTGAACATTTGACTAGCGTAAGAAAAGGTATTTGCAGACTATTGGATACATTTTCTAAAAATAATGGATTTCGGTGTGTTACCGGAGAAACGATTTCGTATTGAAGAGGTAGTTCCCTCTTGAACAGGTTCCCTGGTTTAGTTTTCCACAATGCGAGAACCCTACAAATGAAGATGAATTTTGACAACATCAATTATTGAACCAGATATGAATGCAAATTAATTTCAACATCATAGAATCCATGAATTGTTGAAGATGCGTCAGATCATGAGCGTTTGTTCACTCTCTGAGAGAATCCATGTAGTAAATTGTGTTCTTGTTTGGAACAATGAATAACAATATCTAGTGATTGCTACTTATTAAGAAAGCCATGGACTTACGAATTATGTAGAAATCTAAAAGACAATCAGTGTATGCATGGTTGTTTACTTGACTTACCGTTCATGATATGGCCAGAGAAATGATTTTGCATGGGCCATGCTTTTGAAGGTACGGACGACCGTGTTAATGGCTCAGTCATTTAGGTCCTTACCATCTAATGTTGTGCCATTTGCTAATATAGGATCTATGAAATACACACTCTCCCTTTTTCTTCTCTACGCATTCAATCCCCTGAGAGGAATAAAATGTAGTTGGTTGTTTATCATTTACAGCCTTGTATGGAGAAGTTGATCCGAGTTTGCTAAGTACTTACAAAATCAGGCTTCTAACAAGAGTGGCATCGAGCTTGTTGAAGTTGAAGAAGAGATGTAAGTCCTCGAAACCCACACTAATGGAACCAACATCGTGTCAAAAATTATCTCTGTTGTAGTGGACTACCAGAACATGATGACTTGTTGACATTTGATCCATGCAATATTTATGTAACTCGCAGCAATTGGAGCTGTAATCATCAAAGTATTTGCCAACAAAAAATGGCTGGCCATGGACGTAATTGCATGCTTCAAGTACATCTGCTTTATTTTTAGCAAGCTGCAAAGATATTTCTTCATCATCCATGCCGTCAGAAATAATATTACTCCCTGATTTGAACAACTTGTTGTTAATTTGGTTCTGGGCGATGAGTGCTTTAAGTAAGAGGCAATTGTTCTCTTTCCTCGTTGCTCTCACAGCGTACTTCCTTGTGGGTGCAGCCTTTTTGGACACTTCCTTCTTGGTACTTGAAGCACTTCTGGTAGAACGTCTGGTTGGCTGAAAGGTAGTCTGCCCATCAAACGGTGAAGCTTCGACGGACTGCTTAGCAGATGGTTTAGCTCTACCGGACCAGTGAGCTGGTGCTATTGCTGTGACAGACTATTGGGCTGTAGGAGCAGAGACATCGGACTGCTGACCATGCGTTGAAGCTATGTTGGGTTTCTGCATAGGTGGTGCCAACTTGTTGGTGTGCTGAGGAGGCCGTGCCAATGCATTGGTTTGCTGAGCAGGAAATGTTGACGAATTGGTGTGCTGATCAGGCAGCTGCGGACCGATGGACTAATGAGCAGTCAGTTCTGGACCTGCACACTGCTTAGCAGGCGGTTCCGAAGCATTAGAGTGCTTAGCAGTCCGTTCCACCAGGATGGTCTGCTGAGCATGTGCTGAAGCTGGGTCTCCCCCCGCTGCTTCGGCGGCTGGCATCTGAACCGGTGGTGCGTCTTCAGCTGTTGTAGGCCTTTCCACTGGCTGCTCTGGGGCGGACGATGACATGGCCTGTACGGCAAAAAGTTGGGCCAGATGATCATAGGTTGATGCGTCAGCCGTCGGATTACGAGTATTAGGTTCTTTGGGGGAAGCACGCGAGAGCTGCATGGCAAGGAGAGCGTCACCGGTTGAGGGGCGACATTGGTTGCTCTTGGCGGGGCTCCAGGGATCTCATCCATGAACTCTACCTCCTTTCATGGGCACTAGATGTGATGTAACATTGTTTCTCCCAAGGTCCTATGCTCATCAAAATCTCCTAGGACATTCTTCAGGGCAAATTCATTGAATCCTGGCTGTACTTCAGTCACGTAGCACTTCACACAACCCGACTTCAATGGTACATTGTCCAACAAGAGGCCCTCTTCCAAGAAGGGTGGGGCAAACCCAGGCTATTGCACATTTTAATGTACCTTTATAATGTGTAAGAACACCCTTCAGTCTGTCTTTAATTCCAGATAGATCAGATATAGCATCATCATGAGCAGCTACAGTCTCAGTGTCGCCGGGGTCAGCTAATGCACACCTACTCTTGTGCAGTGTTGTCGCGCAATAACCAGCATCCTCCATGCCCGCCTCCCCTCCCATCTGATGGCTATCTATCAGTGTTAGAGTCTTCTGCATCATCATTGACTCCTCAATATCCTTTTGAACAGCCGGATACATGTCCTTCCTCAACCCTTCACACAATTCATTCTGCTTCATTTCACTCCTTGCTTTTTTCATGTTGAGCCTCTCTTCTTTGCTGAGTGTGAAATCCCTCTTGTGCGGGACATTAACACCTATACCCCTTGCACGGCCAGGGGGCGTTGTTGTTTCCAAAGCATCAGACAGAATGTCACATGGCCCGGAGTTCCTGTAAAACCTTCCACGGATGTTGGAAGCCTTTAACATCACGCGATACAGTTTTGCGTCATGTGAGTTTTCAAAGTAATAAGTTCAGTCATCATGCCTCCTTGCACATACCCTCAAGTAGTCTCTAGCGCGTTCCCCCCTGATTTCACTAAAGGCCAGTTTCCCACCCGCCGCTACTGCTTCTTTGTCCTCCTGGTCCCATATCGGTTTCATGCTGTAGTATCCTGGCACACCCATACGGTGGGGGGGTGTGTGTTCCTCTTCTGAAGTTCCGATTGCTTGGCACTCATCTCAGCAAACTCTATAGTAGCCCTGACCCTTTTGAATTCTGCCCAGTCTGCCTTTGTAATTTGGGGGCATCTGGGGATTCTATCCTTGCCTTCACTCAAGTACTTCTTGTACAACACGTGCTTCCAGTTTCTTCAAGCATCCTTAGCCTTCTTCAGTGCAGCGTGTTCCACCTGCATTCTCCACTGCTCTGGAACGTTGAAGTGGTCCATGATCTCCCAGACTATGTTTTGCCGTGTTTCTGAATCAGCCTTGCCCTGCCAACAAATCCACACACACTCCTGAACCTCATGCGTGCTTTATCTGGTTTAGTTGGAGACCAAGACTTTAAATTGATCTCGGTTACTTCATAAACACCTTTAGGCTGGTGTGTGGGCTTCCTTGGAGCGTTCCTCCGTGTCCTTACCGGAAGGGTAATTGCTGTAGCTCTATCCCGTTCAAGATTACTTGATCCCTCACCATCTGCTGAAGACCTAGGGTTGTTGGAATCAGATGAAGATACATCTCCTGAAGCATGAGTGATGTCGCTGCTACTCGGCATCTATAGAGAACACACGCGAAACTCAGGAAAGGAGGATAAGCATAAAACTAACAACTTGGTATCAAGCTGTCTAAACATGTCATGCAATAATTGAGAAAATGCACGGCTTATTTGTTAAGTTTGTGTGACCCGGGCGCACGCGATCTGTAAATCGACAGTAACTTATTGGAACAAATATGTCTTATATGTACTCCCTCCGTCCGAAAATACTTGTCATCAAAATGGATAAAAAGAGATGTATCTAGAACTAAAATACGTCTAGATACATCCCCTTTTATCCATTTTGATGACAAGTATTTCCGGACGGAGGGAGTACTAGTTAGGAAGGTAGATACTAAACATATATACGCTCTCCGTTATGTTATAGCCAATTTGGGAACATACAGAACAAAATAGGAAGAGAGGTTGCGAGGAAATATGCCTCACCGTGATGGAGAGCGGTAACTAACAGGTTTCTTAATGCAAACCCGCCAGGACCACAGGAGAGGCGAGGGGTACATGATCGTTATGCTCGAGGGTGGCTGGCGAGCAAATGAAGACGGTGAGGTATGGGCAGCCGCGTGTTGGGAACGACAATGGAGGTAGGGTTGACGCGAAGAGCGGGCACACGGTCGGGGTGAGAACGCCGGCGATGGAGAGGGTTCTACTGTGGATCTGGGGGAAGGGAGATAGCAATAGAGATTGGGTAGACTAATTGAGTGAAACGCGGGCGGGCGGTGGGGGAAGGGGGTGTTGGTGACCTACGTGAAAAGGGTGAAAAAATATTCCCGATCGCCGCACGGAAAGCCCTATGCAAACGGTTGACTCTAAGCGCTCCTGTGCACAAAGAGAATAATTTCATTTCAAATGAAGACGTGCTAATTTTGAAATGAAGACGTGAGTTCATCATTTTGCCTCTAATTTTTTCTCATGTTAAGCAATCACCATTATACCACAGGTTTGATTTTCTGGCACATTTTCAGTCTTGTGTGCTATATTTAAGACATTTTTCGGCATTTACCATGCATTTTGACATATAAATCAAATCCTAGCCGGACTGCATTTGCTGTCGAAAGGGATTAGGGTTGCCGTTCGATCTGGGAGCATCCAACGGTGCATACATACGATCCGTGGGGTTTGGGTTCTGGCTAATCAGAACGCATGACTCAGATCGCGTGTGCACCAAGGGGGGCATCGGCTACCGTTTGGTAGGCACACAACTTTAGTGAGTGAATCGTGTGCTATTTGAAACATTTACATGAACTAACAACATATTTTCGTTTGAGTGAAAACAAGAGTTCATCGTTTCGCCTCCATATTGTTTTCCACGGTAAGAAATCACCATTGTACCCTATGGTTCGATTTTCTAGTGCACTTGAGGTCTCGTTTGCTATATTTGAGTCGTTTGCTATAGTCGCAAATACACGTGGGTGCTAGTTAAACAGATCATTTGTGTGTCGCTTTGCGAGTTTTAGTTCATTTTTTGAGAAACGGGGAAAAAATTCAAACAGTTCGGCCGCAGGGTGCGGCCAGAGGCGTAGGCCTTGTTGGTATTTTAATTACAGGAAATGCATATAGTGTCCAGAAATACGAAAATGGTGTGTCACCGTGGCGTGCTCTCAGGATCCCATGATTTTTTTGGTAAAGTTTGGCACAAGTTACGATGCTCACACCTTCCAAATCGGAGCATCTCACAAGAAGGATGATAGTTTCCAAAAGGAGACGCGAAACTACAGACTCCAATCATCCGTGACTACATTGTTCAGCCTCGAATTTTTCTCATGGTAAACAATCACGCATATACCCTAGGTTTGATTTTCTGGCCCATTTCAGGTCTCGTCTGCTATATTTATGTCATTTTTTGCACTTACCTTGCATTTAGTGCATATAAAATCAAAACCGTTCTACAACTACATCTGGGTGTTAGTTAGCAAAGAAGGTGTACAAATCATTTGTGTGTCACTTTGCAAGTTTTCATCCATTGTTCGAGAATCGGGGAGAAGTTTAAAACATTTCGGTCGTGAGGTGCGGCCACTTGCCTAGGCGTAGTTGGTATTTTAATTACAGGGAATTCAGATGGAGTCCAAACATCATCAAAATCGGCGTGTGCCCGTGGCGTGCTCTCGCGACCCCGCGAAAAAAAATTGGTAAAGTTCGGCACATGTTTTGATGATCGCTCCTTCCAAACTGGAGCGTCTCACATGAAGGATCATGGTCTCCAAAAGGAGACGTGTCAATTCAAACTCCAGTGGTCGGTGACTTCATCAGTTGGCCTCATGAAAATTTCCACGGTACACAATCACCATTATACCACATGTTTGATTTTCTAACGCATTTCAGTTATCGTTTGCTATATTTAAGATAGTTTTTTAAATTTGACATGCAATATGTTGATATAAATAAAATCACACACTACAAAAAAATACACTTCCATGATGATATGTGTTTGTCACAGTAGGTCACGTTTTCTCTCATGCATGTACATCCATGACAATTTTTTGACAGAATCAAGATAGTCATACCTGTGCTGTCGTAGAAGTGTTCCATCACATTACCAAATTATCATCACGAAAGTGTACACTTCCATGACGATAAATCGTGCGTCATCGAAGTGCTTTCATCAAGGGTGACCGACACGTGGCATCCACCATAATGGCTCGCGTTAAGCTATCGGGTCCGGTTTTGGATCCGATAACCCATTAACAGCCCGGACCAATGGGGATTTCCCACGTGTAAAATTCTCAATCGCCGGAGGAAACACGTGCTGGCTCACCGTTGGGACAAATGTCATCCACTCATTGGACAGGAGGCGCCTATGATATGTCGACACGTGGCACGGCCCAACAAAGGCCCATTCCGGTGAAAAAGCCGGCCCGTTTGACTTGGTAAAAAGGTAACAGACCGGTCCATGGAAAGCCAGTTAATGGCATGTTCGTATATCGCCCATTTACGGCCCGCTAACATCCGGCCCGTTACATCCTATCAGAATTAAGCCTAGTAGCTTTATATGGGTTATCCAATATGACTACAACCCGTTGTAACTTCCGGCCCATGTATGGCCCATGATGTCTTTCGGCCCATATGAGGCCCTTCGTAACTCTGGTCCCATTAAAGGCCCGATATGAAACTAGCCCATAATGAACCGTGTACCGCTTTATACCCATTAACAACCCATTATTCCGTCCGCCGTTTCCATCCCATGTTAACTTTCGGCCTTCTATGGGCCCATTTATTCTTGGGTTCATTTCTAGAATTCGGTTAGTTACGGCCCGTTACTGGCCTATTCGTTTGTGGGCCAAATTTAGCCCGTGTTTACATTCGACCCGTTTGTGGTCCGTTAACCCGTTGGGCTATTTTCATGTCAAAAAAACCCATTGGGCTATTTTCATAGAGTTATCAAATACAACCTATTAACGGCCCCTTATGGTCCATGAATAGTATGGACCATGATTGGCTAAATGATTATACACCTCGTAGAAGGCCCATGGATCCTACGGCCCATAGAAGACCAATGGATCCTACGGCCCGTAGAAGGCCCATTTATCATATGGCCCGTAGAAAGTCCATGGATCCTACGGCCCGTAGAAGGCCCATGGATCCTACGACCTATAGAAGGCCCATGGATCCTACAGCCCGTATAGAAGACCAATGGATCCTACGGCCCGTAGAAGGCCCATGGATCATACGGCCCGCAGGAGGCCCATGGTTACAATAGTCTGTGTGTTGCCATGATTATTGTGGCCTAGTTACCAAAAATAGGTTATTGTGGCCACTAGAAAAACGCGGAAAAATAACTACAGTGACTACAAGAAAACAACTAAACAAGACAATAAGGAAATAAATAAGCAAGCAACTAACGCTAGCCTATTACCGCTATTACACATACTACATCCACTGGGCATCAAATTTTGCCACAAGTGCAAATATAGGGAACAAAGCAGCATATTACATACACTGGCCGTCAAAATTGGCCACTAGTGCAAATCAATGCGGCAGCAAAACAAGAGCATAACCGAAACAACTTCAGAAGAGCTCAAGAAACGTTATCCTGGGTATCCACCATGCTGGCAATAAACTTACAAAGCTTATTAGCTTTGTCCTGGTTGGCGCTAAAATCCTCCAACGCTTGCTGTTGCACCAGAAAGTATGCATCTGAATGCTCCAGGGACTTCCGCAGTCCTTCCGCTTCTTGTCGCAGCACAGCTGATCGATGTCTTTCAGCTTGTAGTTGAGACTCAAGAAACCAAACAGATTCAGACAGTCAGTTTGAATAGCTTGTGCAAGTGGTAGTGGCCAGTAACTCGAACACTAAACCAAGACACGACATTGGGGTTGTCTCACTGTCTTCAAGATAGTCTTCCTTAGCTGTTTTATCAGCTTTGTTGGAGACCAACAAGGGTGTCTCACTATCCTGAACCTTATCTGCATTACTTCCTTTACCATTGCTTAATAAGGCACTCTTCCCCAATATTCTGTCAGCATTCTAAAAGAAGAAACAAGCAGACACATAACAGGTTTAGCATGTACTACTATATGAAACTCATTTCGGTGAACCAGTTCATTAGTAAGGTGGATAGGATTAAACTACCAAGTCTTCTATTGCCAAGTACTAGTACATAATAAAAGCACCAAACAAACATATATGTATGTCCTATGGTCATTGCATTGTCTTGCCAAATCAAAATAGAGACACGGTTCAAATCATATCAGTTCAAGACAAAGCAGCAGTAAAAGAATACAAAGCATGGGAAACTACCAGGCACAACAAGATTTCAGATGGGTACCACAGGTCTACATGTACAACAACACTATTGGATCTGTATTGATGCTAGTAATGTGCATGATATGAGAATTCAACTGTATACACAATTGAAATTGAAATCAACAGAGCTATTGATAAGAGCAAACATGTTAAAGAAACATGCGTGAACATAACTGTTGTGCCATTGGAGTTTCGATTGGATCCTTCAATTTGAAAATAAGTTTGTATGAGTAAATACAGTGATACAAGAGCAAAGCAGTATGCACGATAGCAATGGAATCTTAAATTAGAACATTTATTCTTCAGGTTTAAGCACTTGTTCTACATGAACAGAGTACAATAAGACGCAAGAATACAGTACTTAAAAATAGAAAATGAGCTCATAGACCTTACCACGTCCTTGGTTCGGGACCCGTACAGAACAAGGCATTCCTAGTCATCGTCCAGTAAATGTGTCTCAGGAGAACGTAAGGGAATTTGATGAGTTTCTTTACCGGTGAAGTACGTTTTCTTCAGGTAATTCCGATACTACCACCAAGCATTCTTGAAGATAGCAGAGGTATTAGCACAGGTTACCTCATCCTGAGTTTCCAAATCGGTCCTTATCTATAGAGAAAAATGGGAAAATTTGTTGTATTATAACCATCATGGAGGTAGGATGTATGGGACAAAGCAAAGTAATTGCCATGAATAACATTACTTACACATAACTCCTGGGCAAACACCTGCAACTGGCATTTTCCTTCATCTTCAGTATAATATTTCCACGATGGGAAGATATGCACATAGGATTTATCAACATCAAATGCGATAGATGCTAAACTACGACTGGCTGGTTGTGCTTCCTCCATAGGAATAGGCGTACTAACTGGTGGAGTTGGGGTTTGCCGTGGTAGTACTAGCCCTTTGGGCACCGGAGCTGACTTAATAACTGCTCTTGTTTGGGAGCTCTGTGGTGGAGATGGTGTTGTGTCAACAGGAACTGGGTTACTATCTGCTGGGGTTGGGGTTAGATTGGGTAAAGCTGGTTCTCTGTCCATCGCAGTAGGGGTACAATTAGCGAGAGTCTGGGTTATGTGTGGTAGGGCTGGTTATCGTGCATGTACAACCGGGGTCCTATCTCCACCAAGAGGTAGCACTATTTTATTTGAAGACCATGTTTTTACTCCGCTAGATACTGGCATCACCCACTCCAATTCAAATGGTTGATAAACAAGAAACATAGTTGAATGTACATACATTGTATGAGAGACAGATGCAATAGATGGTGTGGAAAAGAGAGAGCATGAAATAGTTGACATGTATATTGTTTAACTAAAACGGATAGCATGACATAATTTCACATATATGATGTCTATCTAAACTGGATAGCATAGCATAACATAATTCAAAGATATGATGAATAACTAAATAGGATCGCATGACATAATTCACCTACATCTTATCTAAGTAATCAGGATCGCATCATTTAGTTCACATATGTGATTTATATGCTAAACAGAGGGCATTCGATATGATGTCTGAACTAAGAACATGGTGTTGAATATTGTGTATATGATGTCTAAACTATGCAATGCAAGACACCGTATGCATGATATGAGCAGTATAACCGTGCCAAGTTAGAGCATACACCACAGTGGGGGAATAGGACTGGTCATCTGTCTTTGAATCCATCTCTGAGGAGCTATCGGGAACCAACAAGTGATCTGCTTTGACAGGTAGCACTGTCTGCTCTGAAGGCCTTGTTTTCACTCCAGATTTTTCCATCTCCCACCCAAATGGCTGATTCACAGGAAGAGTAGATTAATGTACAAACATTGTCGACAAATGGAAATGTAATGAAGAAAAGGATGGGCAAGATATCATTCAAATATATGATGCTTGGTTAAACAGGATGGCATTGCACATTTCACATATATTATGGTTGGCTAAAAGACATGAGACTACATAATTCCCATATATGATATAGAAACTAAACAGGTGGCATAATAGAACATGTCTAAACTAAGCAGATGACATACATGATATGAAAAGTAGGCACTACAAGGCAACATATGCATGATATGACTAACATCATCATGCCAAGGTAGAGCAAACACCTTGGGGGGGGGGTAAATAGGAGAGGTTAGCTACGTCTGAATCCGCCTCAGAACAGATATCTTCCTCTGGATTACAATCTGGAGAGGGGGAGGGTTTGCCATTGAACCCACCATGGAGCGATGTCTGCATGACATTGTATTGCCGCGCAAAACTCTTCTCTTTTTCTCTACATGTTTAACATGACTATGTACAATATCTGACATGCATACAAAAAAATAGGGTGAGATTATGTAAGGAGAGCATGCAGAAATTTAGAGTCATGGTAACAACGAGTGGATGGATCCAAAAATAATGATAACAGGCTGATGTTTGCTGTAATTTAATAAAAACAGAGATGATGATTGCTTTACTATTTGTTTCCCACCCAAGATGAACAACATAAGCATACCCTAGGTGAACCAGATGTTAGACAGAGATACTATTCATTGCTACCTCGATATGTGCCCCACAACTAATGTAGAACCCAAGTTTGAACATTAATTTGGACCTGACTTGGAGTCTAAGAGGTGAACAAGACGATAAAGTAGCAGGTAATCTTAAGCAATGCATAACATAAGGAGAAACAAATGAGTGCGACCTCTCTTGTGGACCCGTGTACTCCTCAAGTTCATCTGCTGAGTTGATGATGGTGATGTCGTTGTGGTGGGTGCCGGCGGCAGGGAAGGAGATATGAGGCGGCGAAAGACGGTGATGAGTCGTGATGTCTGAGTTAGTGGATGCGACTAGACTAGAGAGAAGCGACTGAACTCACCCAAGCAGTTCATCACACCAGCTTAAGAACAGCCCTCGCGAGGCTGTTCTCCCTTTGTACTGTTCATCATTAGCCCCTGAGGCAATCCACCACACCACAAACTAGAGTAGGCTATTACACCACAATGGTGGCCCGAACTAGTATAAACCTCGTGTCCCTTGTGTGTTCTTCTTTCTAGCCTAGATCCTTTGCGAGACTTCGAGACGTGAGCTGGTAGGGGAAAGATCTTCGTGCGCACCCCAGAGTTCGAACCTCAAGGGTCTGTCGGAACCCGAAATCTGACATTTGGCATGCTAGGTAGGGGTGCGCCGGAATCTTTCTTCCGCTGGTCGCGTATGATCTTCCGTCGTGTCCATGGCTGACGCTCGCTGGGCTCGCCCCGAGCGTCGGGCTGCTCTAGCCACCCGCATCGCCCAGACGGCGCCCGTCGGTGGTTGCCTCCGTCGTTCCCCGTCGCCTGCTGCCAACGCCGCCACCGGCCCGGCGGGGAACGAGCAGCAGGCCGCACCGCCACCCCGTCACTAACTCCAGCCGGTTCGTCGTCCCACGCCTGTCGCGCCCCCACGGATGCACACGCTGCGCTGCTCCTAGCGCGTGAGCTCCTGCACTACCGTCCCGTCGATGACCTCTACGAGGACTGGCTCACCCGCATCACCGGGATCGTCAGCGCCGTAGGGGGCTCTCCCATGCCGTCTCTCTCGCTGCCTCGCCCTCCATCTTGTGCAGGAGGCGAGGATCAGGAGGCGCCTCCACCACCTCCTCCCAAAGAAGGCACCCTGGCTCCAAGGCGCGCGGCCCTAGGACGAGATCCTCCGCGTCTGGTGCCTGCGCGACAAGAAAGGAGTTGCCAAGAAATCCCTCACCCCCAAGAAGGCGCCCGCGTGCTCCCAGCACAGGTGCGCCATGACCGCGCCCCTACGCCGCCATGTCAAGACCCCGCGCTGCTCCAGGAAGCGGCGCGCGGGAATCCCCAGGAGCATGCCCCGCATCAGCAGAGAGCTCCGGTGGCCACTACAGGCTGCCGCGCCTTCACCTTTGAGCTGCGTAGCATTGCATGGCCCGGCAAGTTCAAGCTAGACCTGCCTCCTCGCTACGACGGTACTGCCGACCCCGCAAGCTCTACGAGCTAGGCATCGAAGCCGCCAACGGGGACGAAAAGGTCATGGTGAATTGGTTTCCCATGGCGCTCAAGGATGGTGCCCGCACCTGTCTCCTGAACCTAGCTCCTGGCACGATCTCCTCCTGGGACAAGATGCACAGTCGCCTCATCGTCAACTTCCAAGGCACTCGCGACTAGCCCCCGGCCATGAGTGACCTGCGCCGCATCAAGCAATAGCCAGGAGAGACCCTGCAGAAGTACATCCAGTGCTTCAACAACGCCCGCCTCAAGATCCCTAGGGTGACTGAGGAGGCCATCATATCAGCCTTCTTCGATGGCGTGCGTGACATCAAGATGAAAGAGGAGCTAGCAATCCATGAAGACCTGTGCACATCCCTGGAGTTGTTCAACTTGGCGACCAAGTGCGCCAGGGCTGAGGAAAGGCGCCTCTCCCTCCTCGAGCTTCCGGTTGCCGACCCAGAAGAGAAGAAGCCCAAGGTCAAGGACGTGAAGTGCAAGGGGGCTGCTGTGCTCGTAGCAGAACCAGACACCAAGCTAGGCAGGGATCAGCCTGAGTCATCCAAGGGCAGGCGGTACTGCGTGTACCACAACACAAACGAATGCCAAGAGCTCAGGGCCATGCTAGATGGGCGTATCGGCCGACGCCCCGAGTGCAACGACCGGGGCTATGGCCAAGGAGGAGGAAGAGGTGGAGGACGATGGGAAGACCGTGGCCCTCGCCAAGGGTGGCGTGACCGACCCCGTGAGGACCGCTGGTAGGACCAGCCTCACGAGGGAGGTTGGAGGGATCAACCTCATGAGGATCGCCCTCAAGGCAACACAGGCCTCCCTCCTCTGCCACCACCGCCAAGGAGGAATGAAGACAATCATCAGGACGACGGGGCTGGGGCTTCCAGGAGCCGCGCACAATCGCTTGCATCCTGGGCGGCGCTTAGGCCCCAGCCTCTTAGCGCATCTTCAAGCAGTTTGCTCGCGAGGTGAATGCAGTCCTCCCCAAGCTTGAGGCCACGCGCCCTCTCAGGTGGTCTGCGTGCGCTATCACGTTCAGCTCAGTGGATCAGATCAAGTGCGCAGCAACGGTCGGAGTCCTCCCGATGCTTTGCTCCCCAGTCATCAGGAATGTGCAAGTCACCAGGACCCTCATCGATGGCGGAGCAGGACTAAACGTCCTATCCGTCGAGACATTCAACAATCTCCAAGTGCCATACGATCAGGTTTAGCCGACCAAGCCTTTCTTAGGAATCACTGATGGTTCCACCGTCCCGATTGGGCAAGTTCGCCTTCCTTTCACCTTTGGGCAGCGCAACAACTACCGCACCGAGCTCATTCACTTCGACGTCGCCCACATTCGCCTGCCATACAATGCCATCCTCGGGTACCCAGCCCTGGCAAAGTTCATGGCAGTGACTCACCATGGCTACAATGTCCTCAAGATGCCAGGAAGCGGTGGAGTCATCACAGTGCCCTGTGAGGAAAGGGATGCAATGTGTTCTCTTGAGCATGCCTTCCAGGCCGCGGCAATCAAAGACCCAGATCACAGGAGCGGGAGACTTCCCGAGGCGGTCCCTAAGAAGAAGAAGGCTTCACCTGGCCCAAACCCTCACGAGGCAGGCACCTCTGGAGGCATTGTGTCAGGATTTGCGCCCTTTCAGGGGGCGCCACCCTCTGCCGCATAGGAAGGCGCGCCCGGCGCCCTCCTCGGGCAGGTCTCAGGGGCTCTTGCTTGGAGAGCCACCGACTTTGCCAAGGTCACGAGGGAGGTGCTTGCGCACCACTTGGAGGCGTGCTTAAAGGAACGTTTCCCTCGGGAAGGTATGAGGCAAGGAGGGCCAAACCCTCAGAAGTTCATCGCGAGAAACATTCAGGAGCTACAGGAGTCAAGAGTCTTGTGCGGCAGCTGCTGCCCACCCGTCGCAGCCCCCCATCCAGGCGAGGATGGCGGCTGCGCGTCTGCATCGACATGCCAGGGCTCAACTGAGCCATGTCTCAAGAGTGCCTCTGGCCTTCACGCGTGGGGCGCTGCGAGGGCCCGCCTCACAGCTACCTTCGCATGCCCTTCGGCCTGCCCAACACGGTCGCCGCTCATCAGCGCCTGCTGAGGGGCATTCTGGAGGCTCAGGAGGTCAAGCAACACGCGGTCCTGGCAGAGATGGAGATGGCCCTCGAAGATCCACCCGTGCCCCCGAAGCCTCCCGAGGCTCCAGGTCCCGGGAGCTCCTGAGGGTCGGCTTCCTTACCATGCGTCGTCCGCTACTTCAGCATCCTTTCAGCTCCAACGGTATCAGGTGACATCTTTCAAAGTTCCGTTTTCAGCTAGGAGCGCCCCACAGGGCTGCATCATTCCCAGGTCACGTGGGTCCGTCCCTGCGGCATGTATCCGTTTTGTTTATGCTATTTACCTACCTTGTTGGGGGCACCCCTCGGGCTGCATTATCCCCAAGCTGCTCGGGCCTGACCCAGTGGCGTTTGCTTTTTCGCATCTATCTAAATGGATTTGCTCCTCCGCGCTTAACCTGATTCCCATGGTTATTATCTGCTGCTTACCGCGGACTGCTCTGCTCTCATGCAAAGCGCTTGCACGTTAAAAGGGGGGTACCTGAGCATCGCGACTCATGGGCTCTTACTGGCTCTCCAGCCCTCTCCCCCTGGCCTTGACCCACGGCATCACGACCTATCATACCAGCGGCGGCTGAGCTCGCTCGAGGGCCGAGACCTAAGGACGTAGAGCATTTGCATTCTAACCACCCTGCAGGAACACACCATCGATAAAGGCCCAAAGCCAGGCGCAACCCGCCTCGAGGTAGGGCCTAGTGACTCCCGCGCTGGCTCACGGGTGCCCAGATACACCTCTCCTAGCCCTACCGTGCCGGCCACATGTCAGGGCGGGTCTGTACAGGCCCCGGGGGTTCCTCCCGGAGGGGAGCCCCCTCCCACGTACCAGTGGAAGCACCATGCTCCGTGCTGGCTGACGACACTGCCGAGGAGCGGCTATGCCTGTACACATACGGAAGCACTATGCTCCGCGCTTGTGATAAACAACTGAGGGCGGCCCACAGCCGTATCAACCTCAGAGAGCCCAGAGCTCAGTGTCTGGCACCATCGCAACGACTCCCCTCGGGAGTGCCGTGCGAGGGGGCTCGACACGGGGGCTGCACCCGGGCCACGCCCGAACGCATGCCACCCAGCCAGGTCCCTCGGACCTGGCCGTCGCGCGCCCCTCCCCGAGCAGAGCCAAGGTATAAAAACTCATTTGAACGTCAAGGGGGACTCCTGAGCATCGCGACTCAGGAGCCTAACTGGTCACGTAGCCCCTCACTCCTTAGTGTCGTCCTAGTTTTCGGTCGGGGCTAATGGCGGCTGAGGTATGCGCAGGGCCAGGCCCTGCCGACGTAGAACGACAAATCCACTCCCACGCCTCCCTTCCCTACTTGCTGTTTGCACGTTAAGGGGGACTCCTGAGCATCGCGACTCAGGAGCCTAACTTGCCACGTAGCCCCTCACTCCTTAGTCCCGTCCTGGTTTCCAGTCGGGGCTAACGGCGGCTGAGGTATGCGCGGGGTCGGGCCCTGCCGACGTATAACACAAGAAAGTAGGAGAAAAAAGCAAATTCTAGGGAATTCGAAAGCAAATATTACAGGCCATAAATTGTTTCACAACGCCAAACACAAGTTTAAACGCCTCCACGAGGCATGGTGCATGTTGCAGGAATTAAAATAGGACAGAAGCCGTGAAGGGATCACTTCCCAGTGGCGCAGCCGCCTGTGGTGGAGTCACGCTGGGCGGCTCCGCCTCCTGAGGCCGCAGAGCTGGCAGCACCGCGCCCGGGCAAGGTGCTGAAGGCGCGGAACCTTCCCAGCAAAGCCTCGGCTCGGCCTTTCACGGCCTCAGCAGCAGCAGCGGCAAGGTCGCCGCTCACAGGTTCCAGCAGGCTGTCAAGGTCGACGTTGGGGTCGCGAAGGTAGACGTGGCTGAGGACACGCGTCAGTGCTGCAGAAGACAGGGCACGCGCCTCGGCCTCGGCCATGGGGCCAAGGCCGTCCGCGACATCTTCAAGTGCACGGACCAGGAAGGGAAGCAGCTCCGCAGGGCCGTCGTTTGCACCAACCAGCGACTTCTCTAAGCTGCCCTCATAGAGCATCCTCAGCGCGGCGCGAGCTTTCTCTTCCAGCCTGGCGAAGGCCACTCGATCCTTAGCCAGGACCTTTGCCTTGCTGTCCAGATCGACCCTCTTTGCCTTCAGCGACTGCTCCAGCGTCTCCAACCGGCCACGGCGGTCATCAAGCTCAGCGTCCTGGTCCCTAACGGCAGCCTCCCGAGCCTTCATCTCCTCCTCCTTCTCCTGGCGGCTGCGGACCTCCTTGGCGAGCTCGTCGCGCAGGCCTTGCAGCTCAACCTCCAGCGCCTTGCAGCGGTCCCAGGCATCCGCAGTGTCGCCCTGTGCAGCATCGCGAGCGGCCTTGGCCTGGCAGGCGGCTTGCTTCTCCTCATCAGAGGCCGACATGGCCTGGCTCAATGCCGCTCGAACGGAGGCGGCAGAATGGGCCCAGCCAGAAGCTAGCTCCAGGCGCCCGACCACCAGGCGGGGGTCCGCGCTCCGAAGATCCTCCCGCAGCCGGCTCAGTTCGTTGGCAGCCTAGTCCAGGACGCCAGAGGGATCAGAAGAGATAGGAGCCAGTGGAGCAGGCGGAGAGGACGACAGTGTGATCACGGCTTGGGAGGAAGGAGCCTCCTGGGCCTTGGACACCTCAGCGGCAGCGTCAATCCCAGGCACCTCCAGGGTCAGCGGGGCCACGGGGGTTGACTCCTCGCCAGAGTGTCCCTGCTGGGCTCGCGAGGACGACCGGGCAAGGGAGGCATGAGCCTCGATGCCTCCTTTTCCCGCAGATGAAGGCGCTGCCCCGGCAGACGAGCTCGCCTCAAGCAGGGCCGCAGAAGCCCCTTTCAACCTTTTTGCTGCAGGGGCCGGCCTGGCCAAAAGAATGCCGATGTCAAGCCTCGGTGGCAGAAACAAAGCAAAGCGCGGATTGAGCACTTACTGGTCGTCGTTCGCGGACTCAAGCAGCCTCCGGCCAAACTTGAAGCCCGAGAGCCTGCAGCTGGGGTCAGCCTTGGGAGGCCCGGAAGCAGAGGGCGCGTCGGGAAGGCCGGAGCTGGCCTCAGAGGCGCCCTGGAGCCAGAGCAGACCCTGGGAGAACCAGACCCAACCTGCCCTTCCTCGGGACCAGGGGAGAATCCTCCCCTCCTCGCCTGGCGCCGGCTTCGTCGTCGCCCGGCATGGAGCGGAGGGCGCGGGACCTGTGCCGAGGGAAGGAATCCCCCGACTCCCTGCCAGTCGCCTCGAAGTCAGACTCTTCTTCCTCCTCCTCCTCTTCTTCCTCCTTACTTCCCAGGAGCTTCTGCGGGCACCAGCCCCTCACCGTTGAAGGTGGGCATGGCGTTCACCACCTGCTCCCAGTCACCGCAAAGAAACAGGGGGACGGGAGCTCCCTCCGGCCTCACCACGTGTCCCCCAACCAAGGAGTGGAGAGCCGCAACCATATCTTCATCGGCCAGGGCCTCGGAGCTCAGGCGAAGGGCAGCGCCCGCTTCCCCAAGCCTCCACAATGGGAGCGAGTGCTCCCGGAGTGGAGCCACCCGATGCTCCAGGAACTCCCTCAGGAGCATGGCCCCGGTCAGCTTCGCCGCCCCCAAGTTGCCTGGCCTCAGGTCCGCGTTCATCCTCTTTAGCAGCGCCCTCGCGCGGGGGTCGACAAGCTCCGCGCGAGACCACGCGTCAACGTCCTTGGGCTGCCCCGTAGGCAGCACCAGTCAGGGGTGGAGGCGCCCGACATCCACCATGACCCACTTGCTCCGGAAGCCTTCGATCCTCTTCCGGGCTTCGAGATGGCCTTGGAGTTGGAATATGCGATAAAGCTCGCGCATGCGGTGATGGGGCCACGAGAAACCCGGAGGTAAAAGTAATGGCGCAGCAAGGCCACTGAGGGCTTTACCCCAACGTGAGCCTCACAGATTCTTCTCCGATACATTCGGAGGATCGAGAGCCGGCGAGTACCAGGCCTCGGTCGGGGTCTTGCGAGGCGCCATGGCTTGCCGGATGGGAAGGATTGAGACAGATCTGGTGGATTACGGAAGCGAGAAGGAGAAGGGGGAGAAAGGGGATCTGGAGCAAGGCGAGCTAGAGCAAGGCAAGTAAGTCTGGCCCGGGAACCCCTTGTGTCAGAAGGACGGTTGCCGAGGCATCGTGGGGAAGCGGAGACGCCCACGTCCAATCAACCGCCATGCGACGCCCAAGGCCGCAGGCTGTTGGGGCCCGCGGCGCTTCGCACTTGCCCCTTCGCTTCTCAGCTAAGCCAAGTCCGGGCACGCTTTGGGCCTGGGGGCTACTGTCGGTGTTCTGGGAACGGGGGTCCCCAGACTTGCCTGCCTGCGGCCTACGGCGTGGCTCAAGTGGGGGCCCAATGCAGCCCAGCTTCATCATCTCAAGCTCAAGACCCTCGCGAGGGGCCAAGCATCGCGGGGCGGACGACAGGAAGCTTCCTCAGGAGAAGCCTCACCAGGCAGGCTCGCCAGGAGGCGGAGAGATCAAGGCAGGGCACCTCGCGAGGAGCCCGTGACGCAACCATGACGATCGGGCGCCAGGCGGGCGCCGACCTGCGCAGTGTCCTTGTTTCCCCTTCGGTGCAAAGGGGGAAAGCGCAGGCCAAGGCATCGGGCAAAGGTTACTGTTTCGGTGCAACAAGACGAAGACCAGCAGAACAGCAGGATGGAGGTCATCGTGGAGCCCAGGACGGCATCATCGTCAGAGCCTTTGGCAGCCGAAGACCAACTTTAGTCAGGATAAGTGTACTAGATGTTCCCCTTCAAACTGGCCAATTGTTGGCACCCTTCCCGCTCATTATTTGGGAAGAGGCCCAGGGCCTCCCCCTATAAATAGGACTAGCCACCGCAGAGTAGAGGCATCGGGGGATCTGGTAGACGGATCGGATCCAGATTGCGCATAGACTAGAGAGAAGCGACTGAACTCACCCAAGCAGTTCATCACACCAGCTTAAGAACAACCCTCACGAGGTTGTTCTCCCTTTGTACTATTCATCATCAGCCCTTGAGGCAATCCACCATACCACAAACTAGAGTAGGGTATTACACCATAATGGTGGCCCGAAATAGTATAAACCTCGTGTCCCTTGTGTGTTCTTCTTTCTAGCCTAGATCCTTTGCGAGACTTCGAGACATGAGCTTGTAGGGGAAAGATCTTCGTGCGCACCCCAGAGTTCAAACCTCAAGGGTCTACCAGAACCCGAAATACGATAGCAACAACGCCCATATGGACCCAGCGATGGAGCAGGATGAGCCAGGTCACGCCGAACACGGCCCGGAGCAGACGCCCGATCACAGCGATCCTGAGGGACGGACTCATCAACCTGCCCCTGGAGAGGAGCACAGTCCGGACGACGATGCATTCATCATCCCGGAAAAATGTTTGGAACAAGATAACCTCCACAAAAGGCTTATGGCCACTGTGAGAAGCCTAAAGAAGCAGAAGCAAAGGCTTAAGGCCGCGCAGGAAATGCTTAACCGGCGATGGAATAAAGTGCTAGACACTGAAGAAAAATACGGCGACGATGGCCACACAAAGAGCTATCCAAAGCGCAAGCTTCTGCCAGAATTTGACGATGAGGCCATTCCGCCAAAGAACAATACGGCCGGTAGGCCAGACCAACCACTTCATGACCGCAACAGAGCAGCTACTGACACCGCACACGATTTAGGTGAGCTCCTGGACAAAAAGGCCGGCGCGACGAGGTCCATCTATGGATCTAGAGGACACGCTCTGGCGCAGGATTATGGTCACCAAAACGATCAGACTAATCGAATACCAGTTCGGAATCAGAACCAGACACAACAACAATCGACAACATGCCACAACAGGTCTAGATACAGAGGGGCTGCTCACCCTCTGTGCTTCACCGAAGAGGTACTGGACCATGAATTTCCACAGGGTTTTAAACCCATGAACATAGAGGCATATGATGGAACGACAGACCCCAGGGTTTGGATTGTGGATTTTATCCTGCATATCCACATGGCTCGTGGGGACGACCTCCACGCCATCAAATACCTTACCCTCAAGTTGAAGGGACTAGCTCAACATTGGTTGAAAAGCCTCCCCGAAAATTCAATCAGAAGTTGGGAGGAACTTGAGGACGCTTTCATGGCCAATTTTCAAGGAACCTATGTCCAACCTATGGACGCTGACGATTTAAGTCACATAATTCAACAGCCCGGAGAGTCCGCCCGCAAGCTCTGGAATAGATACCTCACTAAGAAGAATCAAATTGTTGATTGTTCGGATGCCGAAGCCCTAGCGGCCTTCAAGCACAGTATCCGGGATGAGTGGCTCGCCATACACCTCGGCCAAGAAAAGCCGAGGACAATGGCAGCCTTAACAAGCCTTATGACCCGCTTTTGCGCGGGTGAAGACATCTGGTTGGCCCACAGAGGCACATCCGAAATTAGGGATGGCAACGGGAAGCCACGACACAATAAAAACAAGCGTCAAAACAAGGAAGAAAGTCCGGACAACACAGCGGTCAACGCCGGATTGAGGGGCTCTCGACCCGGTCAACAAAAGAAGCCATTTAAAGGCAGCAAAGAGGGACCGTCCGGCCTGAACAAAGTACTAGACAGACTATGCCAAATTCATGGTACCCCTAAAAAACCTGTGAACCACACTCACAGAGAATGCTGGGTCTTTAAGCAGACCGGCAAGTTAAATGCCGAACACAAGGAAAGGGAAACACCAAGTGAAGACGAGGATGAGCTCTCCAGCCGAACACTGGGGGACAGGAAAAATTCCCACCAGAGGTAAAAACAGTAAACATGATCTACGTGACTCACATACCCAAGAGAAGGCGCAAACATGTGCTCAGAGACACATACGCCGTAGAGCCCGTCGCCCTCGAATTCAACCACTGGTCAGCCTTCCCGATCACCTTTGATCACAGGGACTACCCGACTAGTACACGGCACGGAGGATCGGCTGCCTTGGTGCTCGACCTAATAATCAATGGATACCATCTCACTCGTGTCCTCATGGATGGCGGCAGTAGTCTCAATCTAATATACCAGGACACTGTCCGCAGGATGGGGATAGACCCATCCAGAATTAGCCAAAGTAACACCACCTTTGAAGGGGTGATACTAGGCGTTGAGGCCCGCTGCAGGGGCTCCCTCATATTAGAGGTGACATTCGGTTCTCCAGACAACTTCAGAAGCGAAGAACTACTCTTCACCATCGCTCCCCTCCAAAGTGGTTATCATGCATTGCTCGGGAGAACGGCCTTCGCCCGCTTCAAAGCAGTATTGCACTACGCCTACCTTAAACTCAAGATGCCCGGACCGCGTGGCGTCATCACCGTTAACGGAAATACAGAGTGTTCCTTACGTGCGGAAGAATATGCGGCGGCTCTAGCAGCCGGACACTAAGCAGCCTCTAATATCAGAACGCATGATCGGTCGTTAAGACCACGGACACGATTAGACGAGTCCGGCACACCACCGTCGGTAACAACCTAGATAAACCTGAGCTGGGTGCTATACATGTAATCCCATAGAGGACACCAGGGGCTGCAGAAATTCAATAAAGCCCACCTTTTGGCTTGGCCTTATTACCAGGCCAACATCTTAGACTTCTACTATCCACTGATAATAACCAATTCTTCGCACGCTTACATCATACTATTTTACATGAGTTTTTCTTTTTACAAACACCATTCACGCGATACCCTCCCAGGACACGGCATAACGGAGACAAAGGCGCACACGTAAAGCAGGGCCCCGATCAAAGGTTTCTCTTTAGATTAAGCCCCTGTGTAAACCTTATTTATTGCCTCTTGTTGCTTATCATCCCATGGGTACTACACCCATACGGGATACTGGCGTTATTGGCATTTCGCCAAGACAGACTAATGCACGTACCTAGAAATACAGGGTTCATAATAAAGGGTGTTACTGAACCCAGTATATGTTATAAAGTCCGAATACCATCGGGAGTGTTCGGCGTCGCGAGTTTGGCCTTATATGCATCAGCTCCGAATCATGTCTTTGGTCAAATGTTGGGTTTGCCCGACTCCTGGGTTTGCCGCCTTATGTTTTGTTCCTATCGGCTAAGGCGGCCAAAGGAGAACTACTGCGATTGTGCCCTGGTTATTCCGTATGAGCACCTCAATAGAGAAAGCTGAAAACTGACTGTCATGATATAGCGAGAGACTGGTCAACCACTCGAGGACTCATCGGAATCTTTAGGATTCCTCCATATTAACGAAGGACCATTTCCCGGTCATGTACACACGCGCTCGTATCTGGATGCACGCAAAGGTACCAGGGGCTACATAGTAGCCCCACCGTCAAACTCCTATGGCTAAGTGAAAGTGTTAAAGCTATATAGTCCGGTTGCCTAGTTCGACGTGCGATCACCTCCTTAATGGACCAAGACGTTGGATCAAGTGTGATTATGCATATTTTTGCGAACACCCCTGCATTGTATGCGTGGGGGCTGAAGCCAACGAATGCTAACTTTCAGATTACATATATACATCAAATGGCCGCACACGAGGCACAATAACACTTTCGGGCGAAAAGTATAAACATAGCCTCCATAATTGAAATAAAATAGTTTTTACAATGAAACGATTTGTCACTCGAACATGACATTCTTCGAGCCCTGAGCCTCTATTAAAAGAGCACCTTCTGTTACCTGCTCCAAGTAGTGCTCGGCTGGATCCTGGCTTCCCGCCGGATTCTAGGTTGCAATGATGGTGGCCTCCATATCTGTCCAATATGCTTTAACACGAGCAAGAGCCATCCGTGCACCCTCTATGCACGCCGCCCTCTTCATGGCATCGATTCGTGATACGACACCAAGGAATTGTTGCACTAAACCAAAATAACTGTCCGGCTTCGGCCCCTTCGGCCATAGATGGTCTATTACACACCTCATTACAAGACCGGACAACCTATGGAGCTCGGCCACAACGGCCATCCTTTCACTCAATGGCAACGGGCGCGTTGGAGCACTAAATTGCGACCAGAATAGCTTTTCCACTTCATTATCTTTTTGATCCTCGAAAAACTTGGCCGCATCAGCCGTACTCTTTTGCTAGATCCGCATACGCGTCTGCAGGGCTCCAGCGCCGATCCAGAGGAGCGTACCTTGGATCTAAGAACTTCATCCACAACAAATAGGGGTTTCCAGCCGCGATTTCTCCGGCCTGTCGAAGCTCCTCCCGCGCATCCCTAATTTTGGAACGCGTCTCCTTGGCCGCATCAAGGGCCTTCTTCAGGTCAGCCAACTTTGCCTGATTCTCTTTTTCAAGGAGCTCATACCGGCTAGAGGCATTTTTCAGCTCCACGGCCATCTCGGCTACCTTATCTTCGCTTCGGCGATGAGTAGCCTGTTCGGCTCTCAACTCTTCGGCCGCCTTTAGGGCAGCCGCATTGCTAGCCCGGGCTTGCTCCTTGGTTAGGGCAAGCTCCGCCCTCAGGGCCTCCACGGCAGCAGCTCCACCCGCAGTCAACGCATATCACATTAACATTATGCTCCTCTTAATATTTCCTATAAAAACAAGGAAAACAGAGCACATACTTTGTGACTCGTTAAGCCGCTCGTTCACAAGCGTGATGTTGGCGTCCACAACTTCAATCTGTCGCCTCAGCTCGGCGACTTCGGTGGTCTGGTCGGCCGCCTGACCCTTAGCCACCTGCACATGAATACAGTATGATCATTACTTAACAATATGATCCTCCGTTTGCCGCCTAGGGCTGGCAACCAGAGTCTCAGGGGCTACTATCTATACGGAGCACACCTAGCGCGTGCGCCACAACCAAAAAATTATGTATTTCATTACATACCTCAAAGCCTTTGAGCAGGCTCGTAAAAGCTTCATTCAACCCGCTGGTGGCGGATGAAATCTTCTCAAGCACCATACTCATCAATGAATGGTGATCCTCTGAGAGAGCAGCTTGCTCCAGAAGGCCCGTCAACATGTCCGGCCGGTCGCCGAACTGTGCCGGACCCTTCTTATCACCCCCCGTGGGAGCCGAACGCTCCAGGCTCAGGGCAACCGAAGTGTTAGCTTCTGGATTCGAAAAGTCTGGACTCCTCCGTGACGACACTTCAGGGTCTCCCGCCCCATGAGGCGGAGACGCAGGTGGGGTTTCACTCTCCATCATCTCCGGAAGAAGATCCCCCGAAGACGAACTCTGTCGAGAAGAGCAGTTAGCCGGACTGCAATGAATGGATCCTGGTTATTGTTCTCGGAGGAGGAAGCAGTAGCTTTGTATTTACGATTAACTTACAGCTCGGCTGCGGGCTGGCCCGTTTGCGGGCATGCCGTGGTGAGGACGCCCTTCGGGGCAGGGCGCCCTGGTGAAGTTTTCTTCCCTTGTCTAGGAACCTCCGTCTCCAAGTCTTTGGAGGTGGCCCTCTTCTTCCCGCGGGGGGAGGAGACCGTAGATTCCCCTCCCAGACTATCCTCCTTTGCGGAGGTAGTAATTCCCCTGGTTTGGATGTGCAATGTGTGAAGCTCTGCTTCTCTGTTCTTCCCTTCGTCTTTCCCCGAGGGCACTTGACTTAGCACACGACTAAGCATCCTGGCTATGGCAGGACTAGGCGAGCCCTCGGGAAGTGGTGCCGGACACCTGATTCTCTCCGCCTTGCTGAGCCATTCCTGGCCGCGGATGGTTTTCAGAACAATGTTATGATAAATATAAACGAAGTGTTCGGTTTCTGGGTTACTTACCTGGGTATCTGGGCAGTTGCAGCTCAAGCCCGCATCCTCGGTGGTGTCCGGACACTTTACTTGTGGTCCAAAGAATAACTTACACATCCCTTCGAGCGTCATGCCGAAGAAGTGCAGAATAGTCCGTGGACCTTCTGGGTTGAACTCCCACATCCGGAGAGGCCGACGCTTGCACGGCAAGATCCGTCGGACTAGCATTACCTGAATTACACTCACAAGACTAATGTCCCTCTCAAGAAGCTCCCGAATGCGGCTTTGCAATGTTGGTACATCATTAGCAGGCCCTCAATCCAGTCCCACATTGGCCCATGACGCCAGTTGAGGCGGAGGGCCCGAGCGGAAGCCGGGGGCAGCCACCCACTTTGTGCCTCTGGGAGCCATGATGTAAAACCACCTCCGCTGCCATAGATCGGACACCTCCGGGAAGAAGCCCTCTGGCCATGGGGCATCGGTGTTCCTGCTTATTGCAGCGCCTCCGCACTCCGTGTGTTGTCCCTCAATCATCTTCTGCTTCACATTGAAGGTCTTGAGCCATAAGCCGAAGTGTGGGGTGATATGGAGGAAGGCTTCGCACACGAAGATGAACGACGAGATATGAAGGATGGAGTCCGGAGCTAGATAAATGAAAATCTAGCCCGTAATAGAACATGAGCCCTCTGACAAAGGGATCGAGGGTGAAGCCTAAGCCGCGGAGAAAGTGAGAAACAAATACGACACTCTCGTTGGGCTCGGGGGTAGGGATAACCTGCCCTGGAGTAGGAAGGCTGTGCTTGATGTTGGCGGTCAGATATCTGACCTCCCTAAGCTTCACAATGTCCTCCTCTATGACAGAGGAGGCCATCCACCGGCCTTGAAGGTTGGATCCGGACATTATTGAAGATCCGAAGTACCTAAGCTTGGGCTTCGGGTGTTGGAACTCGAGATGCGGAAAGGCGCAAGTGTGGTAGGAAAGAGGGATAGGCCTCGGCCCCTCTATAAAGGGGGTGAATATCAAGCGTCCTCAGCATAACCGCTTGGGACTTACCTAAAAACACGGAGTCATACCAACAGGCTTCGTGGGGTTGCACGTGCCCGTATTGATGGAGGATCCCGCGATAAGGGGAACACGATCTCTGCTTTGGCAAGGCTTGCCAATAAAACTGCCTCGCAATGCGTGTTGAGGCAGGCCAAGAAAAGACAGTTCGTATTGAGCCAGGCCACGGCGTAAGGGCACACCATGAAAAAAAATTGTTGGCAGATCAGATTTGCAAAGTGTTATGCTCTCTACGGTGGTGTGCGGAAATTATCTCACAGAGCCGGACACAATCCTTAATCTACTTTGGAGTATTCGGAGATGGAACCCGCCTTGCAATGCCGAAGACAAACTGCGCGCCAGACTCATTATCATTGAAGCCTAGTTCAGGGGCTACTGAGGGAGTCCTGGATTAGGGGGTATCCGGACAGCCGGACTATATACTTTGGCCAGACTGTTGGATCGTGAAGATACAAGACCCAAGACTTCAGCCCATCTCCGGATGGGACTCTCCTTTGCGTGGAAGACAAGCTTGGCGATTCAGATAATAGATCTCCTTCTTTGTAACCGACTCTGTGTAACCTTAGCCTCCTCCGGTGTCTATATAAACCGGAGGGTTTAGTCCGTAGGACGAGGACAATCATAATCATCATAGGCTAGCTTCTAGGGTTTAGACTCTACGATCTCATGGTAGATAACTCTTGTAATACTCATATCATTAAGATCAATCAAGCAGGAAGTAGGGTTTTACCTCCATCGAGAGGGCCCAAACCTGGGTAAAACATCATGTCCCCTGCCTCCTGTTACCATTAGCCTTAGACGCACAGATCAGGACCCCTTACCCGAGATCTGCCGGTTTTGACACCGACATCAACCACATTGGGACGAAGGCTCGGGAGGCGCCTCCGTGATGGCATATAGATCTTTGTGAAGACAAGAAATACTCGAAGTCAGATGAGGATTAGAAGACGACGAACCATGGCGAGATCCTTGCCGAGAAAACCCGCAAGACCTCCGGCAAGATCCTTGCCGAGGAGGACCACAACGCCACAGCAAGACCCTTGCCGGGGCCCCGGCAAGGCCCTTGCCGAGGACATCCGCGGGGCATGATACGTCTCCAATGTATCTATAATTTTTGATTGTTCGATGCTATTATATTACCCGTTTTGGATGTTTATGGGCTTTACTTTACACTTTTATATCATTTTTGGGACTAACCTACTAACCGGAGGCCCAGCCCGAATTGCTGTTGTTTTGCCTATTTCAGTGTTTCGAAGAAAAGGAATATCAAAGAGAGTCCAAACGGAATGAAACCTTCGAGAGCGATCTTTTTGGAACAAATGTGATCCACGGGACTTGGAGTGGATGTCAAGCAACAGAGGAGGCGGCCACGAGGGTGCCCGGCGCGCCCCCTAGGGGTGGGCGCGCCCCCACCCTCGTGGGCCCCTCGAGCATCCACCGACCTACCTCTTCCTCCTATATATACTCACGTACCCTGAAACCTTCGAGGAGCACCATGAAAAACTATTTCCACCGCTGCAACCTTCTGTATCTGCGAGATCCCATCTTGGAGCCTTCGCCGACACTCCGCCGGATGGGGAATCGACCATGGAGGGCCTCTACATCATCTCCAAGGCCCTTCTGATAAGTTGTGAGTAGTTTACCACAGACCTTCCGATCCATAGTTATTAGGTAGATGCCTTCTTCTCTCTCTTTGAATCTCAATACAAAAATCTCCTCGATCTTCTTGGAGATCTATTCGAGGTAACTCTTTTTGCGGTGTGTTTGTCGAGATCCGATGAATTGTGGGTTTATGATCAAGTTTATCTATGATAAATATTTGAATTTCCTTTGAATTCTTTTATGTGTGATTGGTTATCTTTGCAAGTCTCTTCGAATTATCTGTTTGGTTTGGCCAACTAGATTGATCTTTCTTGCAATAGGAGAATTGCTTAGATTTGGGTTCAATCTTGTGGTGTCCTTTCCCAGTGACAGCAGGGGCAACAAGGCACGTATTGTATTGTTGCCATCGAGGATAAAAAAATGGGGTTTATGTCACATTGCATGAGTTTATCCCTCTACATCAAGTCATCTTTCTTAATGTGTTACTCTGTTCTTCATGAACTTAATACTCTAGATGCAGGCAGGAGTCGGTCAATGTGTGGAGTAATAGTAGTAGATGCAGAATCGTTTAGATCTACTTGTCACGGACGTGATGCCTATATACATGACAATGCCTAGATATTCTCATAACTATGCACTTTTCTATCAATTGCTCGACAGTAATTTGTTCACCCACCGTAATACTTATGCTATCTTGAGAGAAGCCACTAATGAAACCTATGGCCCCCGGGTCTATCTTTTATCACATAAGTTTTCCATCTACTTTTGTTTGCATCTTTTACTTTCCAATCTATATCATAAAAATACCAAAAAATATTTATCTTATCATATTATCTCTATCAGATCTCACTTTAGCAAGTGGCCGTGAAGGGATTGACAACCTCTTTATTGCGTTGGTTGCAAGGTTCTTGTTTGTTTGTGTAGGTGCGTGGGACTTCTAAGGAGCCTCCTACTAGATTGATACCTTGGTTCTCAAAAACTGAGGGAAATACTTACACTACTTTGCTGCATCACCCTTTACTCTTCAAGGAAAACCAACGCAAGCTCAAGACATAGCAGGGCCATAGCCAGGCCCATGCCCGCCAAGTTTCCACCGCCGCTCCCATGCATGTCGGAGTAAATGACCACGGGTAGCCTAACCGGCTCTCAGAAAAAACTATGGGCCGATCGGACCTCGAAGCACCTGAGACACGGGGCCGCCTTCCTCCGGCCGGCTATCACCTAGGCCGGCTGGCGGAAGGCGGCCCGGCCATAAAACAACCTTTGGAGGACGCCACGATCGGGCCGACCCCAAGAAGCCGGCCCATTAAGGACCGACCCCCGAAAGGCGGCCCACGAAGGGCCGACTCCAAGAAGCAAGCGGCCGAAGGCCGCATCCTAAAGTCCACCCCCATAACGGTGACGGGACGGGGCATGGCTACAGCGAACCCTGCCACCCTCGAATCCCGGCGTATGCATGGCTACAGTACGCCGTACGGGGCGGCCATCCCCCGTCCGGCGTGGCACTGTTGCCTTGCGGATCATGACGCCATCCACGACGGGTTGCCAGTACGGCCTGCAGGCGGCGGGCCCCTTCGGTCAGAGAGACATCCGAAGGCGGCCCAGCCTCCCCCAGCCGGCCTAAGGCCGGGCCGGCTTCCAGTAGCCGGCTTGCTCCCCCCTCGGGGCGCGTGCACCATTAAGCGAACAAGACGGGGTAAGGCTACAGTGGGAGCCCGCAAGGCGGCGGCACTGTAGCCATGCTTACCTCGACAAAGCCCTCGTCATCAGAGGCGAGGCAACAGTAACCAGCCCCCGACAAGATCCCCCATGTGGTGGGGCCGGCCTGTCGACCAACGGGCCGACAGCCGGCGGGACCCACCAGTCGGCGGGCCCCAGAAGCCGGCGGAGAAGACGGCGGTCGTAGACACTGACGGCATGGGCCCGCACCCAGCCGGATTACCATTGTACCCCTGGGGGGTAGGCCTATATAAACCCCCCGGGACACCCATGCAAAGGGTTGATCTCAGAGAGTTTTGGACATCACCATAGGGAGAGAAGAGAGCTAGCCTTGCCCTTCTTCCTCCTCCCACCGAACAGCTGAAGGAGCCTCTTGTAGCTACTTGTTGATCTAGTGATCATGCGGAGACCCCGCAGAGCAGGACCAGGGGTGTTATCTCCACGGAGAGCCCCGAACCTGGGTAAGATTCGCCGGCGTGCATGTCTTTGCCTTATCCCGTTTCTAGGAACCGGTGACGTCTTACTGGCTCCCACAATGATAAGCCACCCATTGGCATATGTCACACCTACCACCCGACATTTGGCACCCACCATGGGGCCAGGTGCACCATCGTCCGAAGACCTGCTCTAGACGGGAACCCTCTTCCTCCCCTGCGAGCGTAGCCAGCCCGGCACGCCCGATGGCGCTTGCCCCGACGCGCTGCAAAGCGTCGACGACGCTTGCGCGGCGAGCTGCCTGGCCGATCTCCTTGGCGAGGTTTGCATCTCCGACGAGCCCGCGTCCGATGCGGGCACCGGCTGCCTCGAGAGCCGTCTCGTCAGCCTCCTCGACCAACTCCATGTCTCCAGCGAGCCTACCATGGACTTGGAGTCGGTCGGCTCCACCGACCCGATGCTTGTCGACTCAGGCACGGCGTCCCTCGACGCCTTCCCCACCGACGTGATCGTTTTCGACGACCCTCTCCCGCGAGCTGACAGTGGCGGCAACACCGTTACCGAGGTGCTGGTCATCAGCCACGGAGCCGCCTCCGGCGAGAACACCCACGATGCCCTGCAAGCGGTGCTGCAGGACTTGTCCTTCCCCATCCCGGCCGACACCGACGTCGAGGCGCTGGAGGCTCGCCGCCTTGCCCTCGTCGCGGAGGGCGAGAAGATAAACACCATGAGACACCTCACGGAAGCCCACCAGCGCGAAGTCGACCGCGCCGCCTTCGGCACACCGCCCCCAGAAGGGCCGCGCCGAGTCGGCGTCGTCAAGAAACGCGGAGCGACCATCACCAGCATGCTGGGAGAGGACCGCCGGGTCTACGCCACGCCCCTCGAGAATCTACGCGCCGCCCAGTCGATCGTTGACGAGCTCAATGGACTAGGGGCCGATGAGCTCCCCTACATGACCAGATACATCCAGCAGCTAATCGACGCAGCCGCAGCGCGGCACGAAGCCGGCGTCCGAGCTAGAATCCCCCCTCGCCGAGAACATGGTGCGATGTCGCGTACGCTGACTGCGGGTGGCGCCCGTGTGAGACAAGAGAAGGAGCCGGCTGCTAGCCGCAGCCGGACACGAATCACCATCAAGCGCGACGCAGAAGGCCGTCCCCGAGGCGTGGAGACACGAGGTGACCCGCCCCCTCCTCCGCCTCGCAGGGAAAGATATCCCACCCCGCCGCCTATCGAGCATCCGACTCTCAGCGGCCGACTTGGTCGCCGCGAAGGAGTCAGCGAGAACGATGCCCGCCATCGGATCGACCGCCTTGCGCGATCCCTGGCCCTAGAAGAGGAAGATGATGTCGGCCCGCCTTGTTTGGGCCCCCGCATCCGCGACGAGCCCTTTCCCAAAGGGTTCTCGCTCCCAAGATACACGCCCAAGTACAACGGCTCCGTGAAGCCGGAGGACTGGTTGATCGACTACTCCACCGCGGTTCGCATAGCAAACAGCAACCGGCGCGTTGCCGTGAAGTATGTCCCCATGATGGTCCAAGGCACGGCGCGCACCTGGCTCAATAGCCTCAAGCCTTACAGCATCAACAGCTGGCTCGACTTCATGGAAGCCTTCATCTGCAACTTCACCAGCACCTACAAGTGGGCACCCAAACCCCGACAGCTCTCCTTGTGCGTACAAGGACCCAACGAGTCGACTCGTGACTACCTTACGCGTTGGGCCGAGCTCTGAAACTCCTGCGAAGGGGTGCATGAGGTTCAAGCAATAGAGTACTTCACGGCCGGGTGCCGAGAAGGCACCCTACTCAAGCACCGACTCCTCTGCGACAAGCCGACTACGCTTGACGAGCTGCTGATCATCGCGGACAAATACGCCACGGCCGACTCCTCCATGAAGACCGAGCTTCGAGTCGACGCTTCCGGGAAAGTACTTGCGCCGGCTCCCAAGACGCCGGCTGGAGAGTCCACTCGGCGCCCGTACCAGAAAGACAACAAGCGCAAGGCTCCGATGCCGCCTTCCACTAGTCAGCAGGTGGTTACGGTCGAAGAAGAGCAACCTGAGGGATGGCCGGCTCCCAAGAAACAGAAGGGCGGCAGGCCGGCTTGGCAGCTGGCTTTCTCCTACGAGCAAACTCTCGACGCCCCTGCAAGTTCCACAGCGGCGCGAAGACGTCCAACCATATAACCCGGAAGTGCCATTGGCTCACCCGAATCTCCAAGGGAGAGGGGCTGTTGCCGCCTCCGCCTGCGGGCCAATCGCCTCCTGCCCCCCAGCAGCCGGCCGCTCGGCCAGCAGTCGGAGCCGTCCACGACGAGTTCCCTGACGAGCATGCTGCCTACACCGTCTTTACGAGCCAATCAGATGATCGGCGAAGTCGGCGCTGACAACACCAAGAAGTCAACGCGGTCGCCTCCAGTAACCCTGAGTTTATGCACTGATCAGAGAAGCCCATCAGCTGGAGCCGGGACGACCACCCAGAGGTGATGCCGTCTCCTAGATCCTATGCCCTTGTTTTGGATGCTACCCTGGCAACGGAGAGGCGCGCCTCTCGCTTCTCCCGCATGCTGATAGACGGTGGGAGCAGTATCAACATACTGTACCGAGATACAATGGAGAAGCTCAACCTCAAGCCGAGGCAACTCATGCCTAGCCGGATTGTGTTCCATGGCATCGTACCCAGCCTGTCCTGCTCGCCAATCAGCAAGATCAAGATGGATGTCCTCTTTAGAGACAAGGATCATTTCCGCCGAGAGGCAATATGGTTCGAGGTACTGGATTTGGAGAGCTCGTACCACGCACTGCTTGGCCGACCAGCGTTGGCCAAGTTTATGGCTGTGCCCCACTATGCCTACCTCAAGATGAAGATGCGGAGTTCCAAGGGCAATATCACCATAGCCAGAGAATACAAGAAGTCTTCTGAGTGTGCAGCAGCCAGTAGTCGGCTGGCCGAGTCCCTTGTGATCGCCGAAGAAAAGAATATGCTGGATCGAGTTGTGGCCTTGGCTGGCAAGCAGTCGGCCTTGTCTCCTGACCCCAAAGGATGTGAAGCTCAAGGTTCTTTCCAACCGGCCAAGGAGACAAAGAAGATACCCCTGGACCCGGAGCACCCAGAGAGGCACACTGTCATAGGCACAGGCCTTGACAACAAATAGGAAGGCGAGCTCATCGATTTCCTCCGTGAGAATCAGGACATCTTCGCATGGTCTCCCAAAGACATGCCGGGTGTCCCGACGGATTTCGCCGAGCACAAGCTACACGTCCGATCTGACGCAAAGCCGGTCAGGCAGCCCTTGCGCCGCCTATCAGAAGAGAAGAGAAGAGTAGTCTGAGAAGAAGTAGCCCGGCTTCTGGAAGCCGGCTTCATTATGGAAGTGTTCTTTCGAGAGTGGCTTGCCAACCCGGTCCTCGTGCTGAAGAAGAACAAACAGTGGCGCATGTGCATCGATTACACCAGCCTCAACAAAGCCTGCCCCAAAGATCCGTTCGCCCTGCCAAGGATTGACCAAGTGATAGACTCCACTATGGGATGCGAGCTGTTGAGTGTCTTGGATGCTTATTTCGGCTACCACCAGATAAAGTTGAACCCGGCTGATCGCTTGAAGACCACCTTCATCACCCCGTTCGGAGCTTTCTGTTACCTGACTATGACATTCAGCTTGAGAAATGCCGGTGCCACTTTTTAGCGTTGCACGCAGAAATGCCTCCTCAAGCAACTTGGCAGAAATGCCCACGTCTATGTAGACGATGTCGTGGTGAAGACGGAGAAACGCGGCACCCTGCTGGAAGACCTCAAGGAAACCTTTGAGAACCTGCGTCGGTTTCAGATCAAGCTCAACCCGGAGAAATGTGTGTTCGGAGTACCAGCCGGCCAACTTCTAGGCTTTGTGGTCTCCGAACGCGGCATCGAGTGCAACCCAGTGAAGATCAAGGCCATAGAGAGAATGAAGGTCCCTGCCAAGCTACGGGACGTCCAAAAATTCACCGGATGCTTGGCATCTTTGAACCGCTTCATGAGCCGGCTCGGAGAGAAGGCTCTCCCCCTCTACCGACTCATGAAGAAGTCCGCTCATTTTGAGTGGAATGACCAGGCGGATCAAGCTTTCCACGAGCTGAAAAAGATGATGTCCACACCGCCTATCTTGGCAGCCCCAATTGAGAAGGAGCCCATGCTCCTCTACATCGCCGCCACCAGTTGGGTGGTCAGCACAGTCATTGTGGTTCAGCGCCCAGAAGAAGGCCGAGCTCAGCTAGTCCAGAGGCCGGTATATTATTTGAGCGAAGTATTATCCACCTCAAAACAGAACTACCAGCACTATCAGAAAATGTGCTATGGTGTGTACTTTGCCTCCAAGAAACTCAAGCCCTACTTTCAAGAACATCCCATCATGGTCGTATGCACTGCCCCGCTTGCCGAGATCATAGGCAGCCGGGACGCATCCGGACGAGTGGCGAAATGGGCCATTGCGCTGGCTCCATACACAATCTACTATCAGCCCCACACCGCCATCAAGTCCCAAGCACTGGCCGACTTCCTCATCGACTGGGCCGAGACCCAGTACCTGCCATCGGCCCCCGACTCCACTCATTGGTGGATG
The DNA here is from genome assembly GCF_002162155.2 of Triticum dicoccoides. Taxonomy (NCBI): domain Eukaryota; kingdom Viridiplantae; phylum Streptophyta; class Magnoliopsida; order Poales; family Poaceae; genus Triticum; species Triticum dicoccoides. The sequence goes on from NC_041391.1 coordinate 224,017,361, forward strand.
CATTTTGATGGATCCAAGATGCGCACCGGCTTGGGAGCCGACATCGTCCTCACCTCTCCCAAGGGCGACAAACTCAGATACACATTGCAAATCCACTTTGCCGCCTCCAACAATGTGGCCGAGTACGAGGCGCTCATACACGGGCTCCGGCTAGCCAAGGAACTCGGCATCCGCCGGATCCTGTGTTATGGCGACTCGGACATAGTGGTTCAGCAATCATCCAGTGACTGCGATGCCAAGGACGCAAACATGGCAAGCTACCGTTTCCTTGTCCAGCAGCTCAGCGGATATTTTGAGGGGTGCGAGGTCCTTCATGTGCCACGGGCCGACAATGAGCAAGCAGATGCCCTGGCACGAATAGGCTCCACCCGACAAGCTATACCAACCGGTGTCGCCCTCCAACGTCTCCTCAATCGATCTGTCAAGCCGTCTCCAGAATCCAGTTCCATCTTCGTGCTGCCTGACCCCGACGCAGTCGGATCCGACTTTGGGGATCAGGCAGGCGGCCCGGGGACTTCGGCAGCCGGCTTGGGGACTGCCATAGTCGAACCCAACCCGGGGACTGCCATAGTCGAACCCGGCCCGGGGACTGCAGCGGCAGAGCAGGAGGAGGCCGACTCCAACTCCTCACAACCCAGCCCGCCCACCCTGGTTGTAGTAGCCGTCTTGGCAATCAAAGAAATCACAACTCCATCATGGGCTCAGCCCATCCTCCGGTTTCTAGTGAATGGAGAACTACCGACTGATGAGATCTCGGCCAGACAAGTCCAACGCCGAGCCGGAGCCTACACAATAATGAATCAAGAGCTAGTTAGGCGCAGCGCTACCAGAGTCTTCCAGCGCTGCTTCGAGCAAGAGAAGGGCATAGCAATCCTCGAAGACATCCACCAAGGCGAATGCGGCCACCATGTCGCCTCCAGGGCGCTCGTCGCCAAGGCCTTCCGCCATGGACTCTTCTGGCCGACTGCATTGGAGGATGCCAAGGAACTAGTCAAACACTGCAAAGGGTGCCAAGTTTTTGGCTCCAAGCAACACCTGCCGGCTTCTGCACTCAAGACCGTCCCCATCACTTGGCCCTTTGCCGTCTGGGGACTGGACATGGTCGGACCATTCAAGACGGCGCGCAGCGACATGACACATCTGCTTGTCACTGTAGACAAATTTACTAAGTGGATTGAAGCAAAGCCGATCAAGAAGCTGAATGGGCCGACTGCCGTGACATTCATTGCCGACATTACAACCCGGTACGGCGTACCACACAACATCATCACTGACAACGGCACAAATTGCGCCAAGGGAGCATTGGCACGTTTCTGCGCGACACAGGGCATCCGACTGGACTTAGCGTCCGTTGCCCACCCGCAGTCAAACGGCCAAGTCGAGCGAGCAAACAGCCTCATCCTCTCTGGCATCAATCCCCGACTGGTCGTGCCACTGGAGCGTTCGGCCGGCTACTGGCTCGATAAGCTACCGGCCGTCCTCTGGAGTCTGCGCACTACTCCAAACAAGTCGACCGGCTTCACCCCCTTCTTCCTTGTATATGGTGCTGAGGCTGTCATCCCAACTGACATCGAGTTCGACTCACCTCGAGTCACCATGTAAATGAAGACGGAGGCCAAGGAAGCAAGAGAAGACAGCGTCGACTTGCTGGAAGAAATCCGGCTATTAGCCCTCAGCCGGTCCGCTATCTACCAGCAAGGACTACGTCGTTACCACAGTCGGAGAGTGAAGCTAGGAGCTTTCCAAGAGGGAGACCTTGTGCTCCGGCTAATTCAGCGAACAGCCGGCCAGCACAAGCTCTCGGCCCCTTGGGAAGGCCCCTTCGTGATCAGCCGGGCTCTGGGAAATGACTCCTATTACCTAATCGACGCGCAGAAGCTGAAGGCACGCAAGAGAGACGACTCCGGCAAGGAGTCGGAGCGCCCGTGGAACGCCAATCTTCTTCGAAGATTTTACAGTTGAAATGCAGTATGTATCACGCTACCTTTTGTATTAAGTATAAGACAACGGGCCCCCGAGGAGTTCTCGGGGACTACCCTATTTTATCAATGTATGCCGGGTATAGCACCCATGGTTACCCTACTCCATTTACTTTCTCCGTCCGGCACCGGGTTCGACTAGTCGGCCCGGGGACTTGCCGCCTTGAGTTATGTCCAAGTTCTACCTGCAGTCAGACAAGTAATGTGCCGGCACCCAAGCCCTCTCTTGCGAAGAGTCACAGCTCGAAGAATCGGCTGCCCGACTAGCAAGAGCTAAAGGCGGAAAGGATGCCCACATGAAAAACGGCTAAGGACTATTGAACTTACATAACACAAGCCGGCTTCCCCCTCCCAACCGACTGTCGAAGCAGTTGGCTGGCCGGCTTCCTTTCCTACTCTGCCATAATCTAAGAAAGCTTGAGTCCTTGCCTACCCAGACGGCTGAATTCCTTACCCGGCCACAGACTGCAGAGCAGCTGTCCGGCTGGGAAGGCGGCAACCAAGGGAAGGCGGCAAAGGCAAAAAGCAAAAAGATAAAAAGCAAGTAGGAATGGAAGCCAAGCACGTGCATAATAATATTTACACCCAAAGCCTTCGAAAGGCCGACATTCAACAAAGTTTGAATACACCCCCAGTGGGTGGAATTGCACAAAAATAACAAGTCTGTTCAAAGAGTGACTGGCAGGAAACTAAAACAGTGAATCAAGCCAAGGGAGCACCCGGAGCTTCAGGAAGAACGGCGGAGACGGCAGTGTCGGCTGGAGGAGTGGCCGGCTGGCGAGTCTCGGCCTGGTAGTCGCCGGTGGCAGGCGGAGCATTCGCGCGCGCCTCGTTGCTGGAGACACGGTCAGGCTGAGGCTGGCCGGCTGCTCCGACATCCTGCACAACATCTTCACCGTCTTCCTCCTCCTCCTCCTCGCCCTTGTCACTGGAGTCAATCTCCTCCGCCGAGTCCTCACCATCGGCCAGGTTCAGCCCGAACCATTCCTCCGGCTGCGCGACACCATCCTCGTTCACCTCAGGAGCAAAGACGCTGGTGTCGGTGAAGTCGGCGATTGCCAAAGCACGTTGGATGATAGCCGGCCGCACCGCCTCCAGCTCTCGTCGGCCTCCTGCCGCCAGGTGCGCAGCTGATCCAAGTTCAGCCCAGGGTACCAAGCCCGGACGAACTCTAGCGCCCATCGAGCACCGGATCGAGCTGCTGAAGCCTTCCAGGCCTCAAGGCGGCCGACGGCTACCTCCAGCCAGTCGGCAGTAGGCCTGGGGGTGCGAGGAATTACCTCGCCAGGCCAAAGGGCGGCCAGCACCTGTGCCCCGGCACGCTGAAGCCGGCGGAGCATGCGGTAGGCCGGCTAGAGGCGGGCCTCGATCGCCAGAAGCTGCTCCTCAAGCGACCGGTTGGCATCCGACGCGATCTCAACCCCAGCCTGCCGCCGGGCCTCTCGGCAGGCTCCGATGGCTTGGTTGGCGGCGACAGAATGGCCAGGAAAGTACTCTTCACAAAAAAGAGGAAACAGAGCAAGTCAGGAGATAAACTGACTTACAAGGACAAGCAAAGAGTGAAGAAGAAGGCGGCCTACCGTCAACCAAGTCCTCGGCACGGCCGTAGCCTTCGCTCAGAGCTTGCCTTGCCTCGGCCCAGCACGCCGTCTCGGTCTCATATTCGGCTTTGAGGGTGGCCTCGTTGTCCTGGGCCGCCAGCAGGGCCGCCTTATGGCTTTCCTCCTGATCGGCCAGTCTCTTGGCCAGGCGGTCATGCTCCTGAGCCAAGGCACTGAGCTCACCCTCCTTGGTGCGAAGGGCGGTCTGGGCCACACCCAGCTGCTGCCTCAAGTCGGCGTTGGCTCCTGCCAGCATGGAAATAAGAAATTAAGAAAGAAGTCGGCAAGAAAGATCCGACCCGACTGCTCAGCAGTCAGCCCGAATCTCGGGGACTACACCCAGTGGGTGCGCTGACGCGCCCCCACATGAGATGAAAAGACAAAGACGTTCACACCGGCTCTCCGACAGATCGGCGGCCCTTTTGTCTGCCTCCCGGACCTGGGAGTTGAAGGTAGCGGCGTGGAGGTTGTGCCTGCAAACAGGACGAAGAAGCAAGCAAGAGCAAATTAGTAAAAAAAAGTCTTCGAAGAAGTTCCAAGCCGCCTGGTCAGCAGCCGGCTCGGAACTCGGGGACTACACCCAATGGGTGCGCTGACGCGCCCCCACGGAAAGTAATCAAGAACAAGAGAACTCACCCGAACGACCGCCCATGTCGCGAGAAACTCTCGGGTACACTGCTGCAGCGCGGTTGTTTGGGCCTGAAGCCGGCTGCGGACGTCTTGCGCCGCCAAGTTCAGCGCGGCTGTCCCACCGCCTTGCGTCCACCCTGGCGAGCTAGCGGTGGCCGACTCCAGTTCATGCGACAACGAGCTGGAGCCGGCCGCACTCTACGGATCCGGATCTGAAGCCGCCCTCGCCGCACGCCGACGAGTCGGCGACAAGACCACAAGATCTGCCTGTGTAGTCGCCTGCTCAGGCGGCACCTCGGGCTGGCCGCCTTGGCCGGTCCCGGCCGGCGGAGGCGGCACCACTTCTCCCTCCAGGATGACTACGTCGCCCTCCTCCCTCTCTGTCATCGGCGGGTCGCGGCTGATCTCCTCCGACGGGGGCTCCGAGACGTCCGGGGGCACGGAACGGAGGGGGATGACGAGCTGCGGAGGCTGGCCACTCAGGGCCTCCGCCGTCTTCTCTGCGGCCTCGGCCTCCGCCCGGGCCCTGGCCGTCGCGTCGGCCTGCGCCTCGGACGACTCCGCCATCGTTTCCAGGGCCGGCTCGGCGGCGGCTGCCCTTCTCTCCTCCGCCTCCCGCTCCTCCTGCGCTTCCCGCGTGTTCTGCTCCGTCGCCGCCTGAAGCTCGGCGCGGGGATCTATGCGACGGGAGCCTGCAGACCCTCCCGCTCCGCCGACTATGGAGGCAGCGGTAGTCCGCTGAAGAGAGAGCGGGGCCCTGGTTGACAAAACGGAGAAAGGACTTAGAAGAACATCAACTGAGGAAAAAAGAGAAAGATGCGTAAGAACCAAAACTTACGCCGAGACCGCCTGCGGCTGCTTCACCACCTTGCGGAAGCGCGGGCCGCCTTCACTGCCTCCTCGTCCCGCTTGGTTGCCGCCGCGGGCACCTTAGGCCTCTTCGGCCGGCTGCCGAAGGGAGTCGGCGCCGCTCGACGCTTCTGTGCGCCGCCTCGTGCGGCCGGCCCGCCGGATGGGCCGGCGCCTTGGGGGTCGGACGTCGGCTAGCGGCGTGGAGCGGGATCGGCCTCGTCATCGTCGGGCCAGTCTTCGAAGCCGGCGGTGAAGCCGGAGCCGCCTGTCTCGTCGCCGCCCCCCGCGGCGGCGTCGTCCAGGGCGGCCGCCTCCAAGTCAGGGTCGTCAGGATCGTCCGCCTCGCGGTCGGGGGCGAACTCGCGCTCCGACCCTGCGGTCCCAGCCGAAGGATGAAGAAGGGGGTTCTGGTTGAGGATAGACCGACTGGTCAAGAGTCGGCCCGAAAAGGGATTCGGCAACAAATGAAGAAAGAAAGCTTACTATAGGTGGTGGATTGGCGCGAGAGAATGGCGCCATGCCATACTACCAGTCCGGCTTGAGCTTGTAGTTGGCGATGTAGTTCATCATGTAAGACACCTCGTCGTGAGGCATCTCCCTGGTGCTGAGCCAGCTTGGGTCGAAGCAGCCACTCATCTGACAGATCAGATGAGGGCGGCCTTGAAGCGGAAGAATCCGGCACTTGACGAAGGCGGCGATCAAGTCGGGCCCGGTCAGGCGGTCCGACTGGATGAGCACCCGAAGTCGAGCGACGGCTCCGACTCTAGCCGGCGTCAGCGACCTGGCCCGGTAGGACCATGAAGTCGGCCTCCCAGCCGGCGGGCTGGCTACGTAAGCCGGCAAGTTGATATAATCGCCATTCGGGGCAACGTTCTTTACATAAAAGTAAGACCGTTGCCAGAGCTTCACCGACTGGATCATCGCGATAGAAGGGAAGGGGTTGTCGGCGGTGGACCTCCTCATGGCGATGAAGGCGCCGCACGGAGCCGACACGCCGGCGACGATGGTGCCGAGCTTCGATTGAAAAAACTCCCCCCCGAGCTCGATGGTGGGGAGGACGCCGAGGAAACCTTCGCACAAAGAGACGAAGGCCGACAGCAGCACCACCGTGTTGGGGGTGAGGTGGTGCGGCTGGAGTTGGTAGAAGTCAAGAAACGCGCGGAAGAAGCCGCTCGCGGGGAGGCCGACGCCGCGCAGGCAGTGTGAGTAGAAGATCACTCGCTCGCCTTCCTCCAGCGCCGGCGAAACCTCCCTCGCTAGCACGAGGCGGACTTGCACAAGATCCTCGCTCGGCAGCCGCCGCGTCTTGCGGAGAAACTCGATGTGGTCGTCGCGGACGGTGGAGCCGTTCCAAGAGCTCGACGTTGGAGCCATGGCGGCGAGCGCGACAACGAGAAGCGCCCGGCACGGAGGCAGCAAGCCTGCGGCACACTGGGAGGAAGAAAGGATGGCGAAGCGGGAGCACGGCGAGGGGCTACCGCAGCGAAGCAGAAAAAGGAGGTAGGGCGAGGGCGAGCGTGCGAACAACTGCTGCTCCCCCTCCCCGCCCCTACTTGTAGCCTCACGCGGTGAAGCCGAGGAGGCGAGGCACAACGGGGCGTGGGATTAACTGCGCCCACTCCCCCACGCCCCGCGATTATCGCGCCTTGATGGCGAGCGGGAACCGCCGCCGGAAGACATGCGGTCGGTTTGGGCCACAGAAGATCCGCGCGCGGGCCGAGGCACGGGAGTGGCGGGCCTCGGCCTGTGACGGTGTCCCATCACACGCGTGGGCTGGCAGGCCCTGCCAGCCGAAGGGTGCCACATGGCGCGCGGAAAGCGGGCGGTCAGCCCGCCGCTCGGCTAGCGCGCCAGCTGGTTCCCGCCTTCGAATTTTGAGGAGGCTTCACCAAGAAGGCACGCGCAAGGAAGGCCGGCTCCTAGCTGCCGGCTCCTCGGGATAGGAAGCTGGCCGAGCTTCACGATTCCCCCTTTTGGCCGTGAAGCTCAACCAGCTTCGGGGACTACTGTCGGAGTAAATGACCACGGGTAGCCTAACCGGCTCCCTTAGGCCCTCAGAAAAAACAATGGGCCGATCGGACCTCGAAGCACCTGAGACACGGGGCCGCCTTCCTCCGGCCGGCTATCACCTAGATCGGCTGGCGGAAGGCGGCCCGGCCATAAAACAACCTTTGGAGGACGCCACCATCGGGCCGACCCCAAGAAGCCGACCAATGAAGGACCGACTCCCGGAAGGCGGCCCACGAAGGGCCGACTCCAAGAAGCAAGCGGCCGAAGGCCGCATCCTAAAGTTCACCCCCCATAACGGTGACGGGACGGGGCGTGGCTACAGCGAACCCTGCCACCCCCGAATCCCGGCGTATGCATGGCTACAGTACACCGTACGGGGCGGCCATCCCCCGTCCGGCGTGGCACTGTTGCCTTGCGGATCATGACGCCATCCACGACGGGTTGCCAGTACGGCCTGCAGGCGGCGGGCCCCTTCGGTCAGAGAGACATCCGAAGGCGGCCCAGCCTCCCCCAGCCGGCCTAAGGCCGGGCCGGCTTCCAGTAGCCGGCTTGCTCCCCCCTCGGGGCGTGTGCACCATTAAGCGAACAAGACGGGGTAAGGCTACAGTGGGAGCCCGTAAGGCGGCGGCACTGTAGCCATCCTTACCTCGACAAAGCCCTTGTCATCAGAGGCGAGGCAATAGTAACCAGCCCCCGACAAGATCCCCCATGCGGTGGGGCCGGACTGTCGACCAACGGGCCGATAGCCGGTGGGACCCACCAGTCGGTGGGCCCTAGAAGCCGGCGGAGAAGACGGCGGTCGTAGACACTGACGGCCTAGGCCCGCACCCAGCCGGATTACCATTGTACCCCCGGGGGGTAGGCCTATATAAACCCCCAGGACACCCATGCAAACGGTTGATCTCAGAGAGTTTTGGACATCACCATAGGGAGAGAAGAGAGCTAGCCTTTCCCTTCTTCCTCCTCCCACCGAACAGCTCAAGGAGCCTCTTGTAGCTACTTGTTGATCTAGTGATCATGCGGAGACCCCACAGAGCAGGACTAGGGGTGTTATCTCCAAGGAGAGCCCCAAACCTGGGTAAGATTCGCCGGCGTGCATGTCTTCGCCTTATCCCGTTTCCAGGCCCCGGCGACGTCTTACCTGCTCCCACAACGATAAGCCACCCGTTGGCATATGTCGCACCTACCACCCGACAATGTAGCTGCCAGCCCGCTAGCTAGGCAGGCACCTGCGTGTCGACGTAAGGCTTCCAAGCCAACTTAGCGCATGCCTACGTGGTGGCATGCAAATCTTCGTGAAGGCCCTACCAATGCACCACCTCAACAGCCTGCCAGCCTACATGGCGCTGACCGCCTCGTTGGCCCGGGCGCGTGTCGAAGCAGGGCGTGGCAGCGGTAAAGTAAGGGGGGCACCTAAGGGGCGCATTAAATTCGTCTTGTCCCGTAATGGCTAAGCGATAAGTTTAGCCATAGTACACCAGTGCCACCTCCTGTGTGCCACTGTGGCGATCCCCTTGACTATAAATGGAGGCCCGAGGCATCCAGGAGAATGATTCGGACCCTTGGACAAGTGACACTCATCGTAGCTAGCTCAAGAACTCCAAGAACACTGATATACACACAAAAGCAGGACTAGGGTTTTACGCATCCTCGCGGCCCGAACCTGGGTAAATGACCCAAGTGACTGTTGATCCCGCTCTTCTCACGACCCCGCGCCCCGCAACTGTAGTAGGGATTCCTGTGATCCCATAGGTGTCGCTTCCACTGACACTTTTCTACCCCACCATGGCCATCGCCCACGAAGGACTTTCCTCACTAGGGTAGATCTTCACGAAGTAGGCGATCTCCTTGCCTTACAAACTCCTTGGTTCAACTCCACAATCTTATCAGAGGCTCCCAAGTGACACCTAACCAATCTAGAAACACCACTCTTCAAAAGGTAATAGATGGTGTGTTGATGATGAACTCCTTGCTCTTGTGCTTCAAATGATAGTCTCCCCAACACTCGCCTCACTCTCATAGGATTGGATTTGGTGGAAATATGATTTGAGTGGAAAGCATCTTGGGGAAGGCTAGAGATCAAGATTCATATGGTTGGATTGGAATATCTTGGTCTCAACACATGAGTAGGTGGCTCTCCCTCTCAGAAAATGAGTAGTTGAAGTGTAGGCACGATCTGATGGCTTCCCTCACGAATGAGGAGAGGATTGATACGTCCATTTTGCATCATGCTTTTATATCGATATTTATTGTGTTATGGGCTGTTATTACACGTTATGTCACAATACTTATGCCTATTCTCTCTTATTTTACAAGGTTTATGTCGCCGTCCTGGACTTGGGGGTATCTAGTCCTGCCTGCCTGCGGCCCACCGTGTGGCTCCATCGACGGCCTAGTACGGCCCAGCTTCAACATCAGCGCAGCAAGACTGTCGCGAGGGGAAAAGCCTCGCAAGGCGGACGACGCCAAGACCCCTGAAGGAGTTGGCCTCCTCCAGAGGGCTCCTGAGGGGCGTAGAGTTCTATGCGGCTACCTCATGAGGCTCAGCTGACGTGAACCATGACGACCAAGATCAGGCTGGCGCCAGGCGGGTGTAGAGCGCAGGTTTCCTCTTTTGTGCAAGGAAGGCAAGCCACAGGCACAGAGTCCCGAGGAATCAGCCAAAGGTTTCCATTTTGGTGCAACAAGACCAAGACCGCTAGGACGGCAGGACGGAGGTCATCACCAAGCGCAGCGCAGCGTCACGACCAAAGGCTTTTCGCAGGCGAAGACTACTTTTGTTAGGATAGACTGTACTACTTGTCCCCTTTCAAAGCCCGCCGTTGTGGAATCTCTTCTCGCTCATATTTGGGAGGAGGACCAAGGCCACTATATATAGGATTTAGCCACCACCAGAGAAGAGGACCGAAACCAGAGCAAGAAGAGCACCTCACCAGCTCAAGAACACCTCACCTCATGAGGCTTGTTCATCCTTGTACTAGTTCATCCATAGCCCTCGAGGCAATCCACCACACCACACTAGATTAGGGTATTACACCACAACGGTGGCCCGAACCAGTATAAATCTCTGTGTCTTTGTGTCTCCGTGAGCTCTACGAGCTAGGCTAGCTAGGGAGGATTGCGAGTAGGCAGGTTGGGCAAGTTGAGATCTCCGCACGCACCCCAGTGTTTGGACCTCTCACGGGTTGCCGGATCCCAAAATCCGACATTTGGCGCGCCAGGTAGGGGTGCATCGGAATCCTCTTCCTCGACCTCCAGATCATGCCAGTGACCCATATGGCGGGCGCTCCTCCGTCGGCCTCGTCGACGCGCGAAGCACCAGGGCTGCGTTGCTTCGCCCCCACCTTGCGACAAGTGCAGTGGCCGCCCAAGTTCTGACCGGAGATACAGCTGCGCTATGACGACGCGGCAGATTCGGCCCACTTTCTTAGGTCCTACGAGGAGGCAGTTTGGCGGGCGGTGGAGACGACAGGGTGAAGGCCAACTGGTTCCCCATGGCCCTCATAGGTCAACATGATTCAAGCCTTTCTCCAGAGTTGGAGACGGCTCCACCAGGCCCCTGGTGTAGATCCGCCTCCCTGTCACCTTTGGGACCCGCGACAACTACCGCACCAAGCTCGTCGAGTTCGACATCGCCAAGATCAACTTGCGGTACAACGCCATTCTGGGATACCCAGCATTGGCGCAGTTTATGGCTGCGACCCATCCCGCGTACAACCTCATGAAGATGTCGGGTAGCAACGGTGTCCTCACGGTGGTGGGGGACACCAAAGGCGCGCTGCAGGCCCTCAAGCTCGCCTTCAAAACAGCTGCGACCACGATACTCGGCAAGAAGGAGGATCAGGAGGGCCCAGAGGCAGCGCATGCCAAGAAGAAGCAGTTGTTCTCCCAGGACCGAGCCAAGACGAAGCAAGTGCCGGTCTACGAGAATGGCATGGCCAGCGCCACCCTCCCCATAGGGACTGGCCCCCCACAGGATCAGAAGGAGGCATTGATCAACTTTCTGCGAGCCAACAAGGATGTATTCGCCTGGGAACCCAAACACCTGGCCGGGGTCCCGAGGGGGATAATCTAGCACCACCTGAGGGTATGCCCAAATGTGCGGCTGGTAAAGCAAAAGGCTCGCCGACACCCATTGACAAGCAGGCCTTCATCGTCCACGAAACCCGTAAGCTACAAGCCGCAGGGGTCATCAGAGAGGTGCAGTACCCAGAGTGGCTGGCGAATCCCATCATCGTCCCCAAGAAAGGAGCAAAGGAGCACATGTGTGTCGACTTCACCAACCTCAACAAGGCCTGCCCTCAAGATCCCTTTCTGCTCCCTTGCATCGACCAGATCGTTGACTCCACCACCGAGTGCAACCTGTTGTGCTTCCTGGACACCTACTCCGCCAACCACCAGATCAAGATGGCCGTGGAGGATGTGGAAAAGATGGCATTCCTCACCCCATGCGGGGTGTACTGCTACACCTGCATGCGCTTCGGGCTGTGCAATGCTGGAGCAACCTTCCAGTGGTTGATGCACATCGCCCTGGGTTCGCAGCTCGGGAGAAACGTGGAGGACTACGTCGATGAGATAGTGGTGAAGTCTCGGAGGCCAGGACTATGATAGAAGATCTGGAGGAGACGTTCGCCAGCCTGCGCACGGTGGATCTTCGGCTTAACCCCGAGAAGTGTGTGTTTGGGGTCCCCTCCGGCAAGCTGCTAGGCTTCTTGGTATCGCACAGAGGGATCGAGGCTAACCCGGAAAAGGTCAAGGCAATAGAAGACATGAACCCCCCCCATAGACCCTAAAGGAGATGCAGAAGCTAGCTGGCTGGGTAACCTCGCTTGGATGCTTCATTTCCAAGCCGGGGAGCGCGCCCTCCCATTTTTCAAGCTGATGAAAAGGAAGGAGCCATTCGAGTTGACCCCCGAGGCAGACGCAGCCTTCCAGTTCCTCAAGAGATATCTGACCAGTCCACCCGTGATGGTGGCACCGCGCCCTCTCGAGCCCTTGGTGCTCTATCTGGCAGCAACCCCACAATCAGCAAGCGCCGCCCTGGTGGCACTAAGGAAGGAGCGCCCGGTCAAGAAGGCGCAACAGGATGCACAACCAGCAAGCGAAGTGCAGCACACCCCGGGGAAGGCATCTGAAGTCTCAGCCGGCACAGCGGTTGACATTCCTCCTGAGGCTACGAATGACCCCATGGCTATCGAGACTCCAGAGCATAGGCCTCATGAGGCCAAAAGGGACCTGTGCCCCCGTGAAGAACAAGATTCTGCTGATGCCTGTTTACTTTGTCAGCACAATACCGAGGGAGGCCCGGGCACGCTAACCCACGCCACAAAAGCTCTTGCTCGCACTTCTAGTCGCTTCCAGGAAGCTGCGCCACTACTTTCAAGGCCACCCCATCAGAGTTGTCTCAGCGTACCCGCTAGAGAGGGTGCTTTGGAGCCCGAGCAGCCAGGCGAGTTGCTGAATGGAACATTGAGCTTCAAGCATTTGATCTCGAGTTCAGTACCGCCAGGGTCATCAAGGGCGCGACCCTTGCTGACTTCGTGGCCGAGTGGACTGATGCTCCAAACCATGGAGTAAGCAAGGACTGCTCCCTCTTACCAGGAGATGAAGAGCCAGACGGATAATGTACTTCGACGGGGCGTTTGCTCGGCAAGGCGCAGGGGCAGGGGCCATCCTCATCTCGCCCACCAAGGACAAGCTTTGCTATGCAGTACAACTCTGCTTTCAATGGGGCGAGAAGGTATCCAACAACATCGCAGATTCGAAGGCTTGGTCGCTGGGCTCAGGGCCGCGGCCGCGCTGGGGGTGAAGCGCGTCACCATCAAGGGCGACTCCCATCTTCTCATCAATTTCTCCAACAAGGAATACACGCCTAAGGACGAACACATGGAGGCGTACCTAGAAGAGGTGCACAAAATGGAGAAGTGGTTTATGGGTGTGGAGTTATAGCATGTGTCGCGCGGGACGAACAAGGAAGCACACGACATCGCCAAAAGAGCCTCTCACAGGCTCCCTCGGGAGCCAGGGGTGTTTGAGGAGCGGCTCTTCAAGCCATCTGCGGCTCCGCACATCGCAACTCCAGCACCACCCCAGGAGGACTTGCCACAAGCACCCGAGACGGGCGCTCCATCCTGCGGTCACCCCTCAGGAGCCCGCTTACTACTCGCGCTCGAGCCTCAGGAGAGGTGCCGGACGAAAGGGTTCGAGGCGTACTTGCTTCGAGGGACCCTGCCAGAGAAGGAAGAGGACGCTGAGCGTGTGGCCCGTCAAGCCACCGCGTACTGTATCAATGATGGTGAGTTATATCGCAAGAGGCCCAATGATGTTTCGTTACGATGCATCTCCAGGGAACAAGGGCTCGAGCTGCTGGCGGACATCCACGGTGGGGATTGCGGGCATCACTCCTCGACACGCACCCTGGTGGGCAAGGTGTTCTGCAGCGGCTTCTACTGGCCCACCGTGCTCAACGACGCTACCGAGCTGGAGTGATCTTGTGAAGCATGCCAGTTCCACGCCAAGTAGATCCATCAGCCTGCGCAGGGTCTCCAGATAATCCCACTCACATGGCCATTTGCGGTCTGGGGGCTGGACATCTTGGGGCCATTCCCTCGGGCACCAGGGGGCTACCGATACCTCTACGTCGCCATCGACAAGTTTATCAAGTGGGCGCAGGTAGAAGCTGTGTGCACCATCCCAGCAGGATCAACCTTCAAGTTCATCAAGGGAATCATGAGCCGATTTGGGGTCCCCAATCGCATCATCACCGACAACAGCTCGCAGTTCACTAGCAATCTTTTCAAAACATACTGTGCTAACCTTGGAACACAGATCTGCTATGCCTCAGTAGCACACCCACGGAGCAATGGACAGGCTGAGAGAGCCAATGCGGAGGTCTTGAGGGGTCTCAAGACCCGCACCTTCAAGAAGAAGCTCGAGGCCTATGGCAGGGGCTGGCTCGACGAGCTGCAGTCCGTGTTGTGGTCCATCCATACCACCGCGACCAAGCCAACAGGAGAAACGTCTTTCTTCCTCGTCTACGGAGCAGAAGTGGTTCTCTCTCAAGAGGTCAAGCATCGCTCCACGCTGGTCCTGGCGTTCGACAAAACATAGAAGGACGCCACGCGGAGGATGGATCTCGTGCCAGGGGAGGAACACCACTGTCAAGCCTCGCTCCTTGCAGCGAGGTACCAGCAAGCGCTGCGGCGGTACCACTGCCGCAGCGTCCGCTCTAGGACGTAAGAGGTGGGCGATCTCGTCCTGAGGCGGGTGCCCTCCAGGGAGGGGCTGCATAAGCTCTCTCCCATGTGGGAGGGCATGTTTAGGGTTGCCAGTGTCTCTAGCCCTAGAGCGGCGCGCCTGGAGACACAGGACGGGGTTCCCATCCAGAACGCCTGGAACATCCAGCACCTCCAGAAGTTCTACCCCTGAAGAAAGGCTTCGGCCTGTGAAGCAAGGCTCCGACCTGTGAAGGTCTCTGCTCGTGACACTCTCACGTATTAATGAGTGGGGCTATATGTCAGTGTCAAAACCGGTGGATCTCGGGTAGGGGGTCCCGATCTGTGTGTCAACGCTGATGGTAACAGGAAGCAAGGGACACAGATGTTTACCCAGGTTCGGGCCCTCTTGATGGAGGTAAAACCCTACTTCCTGCTTGATTAATATTGATGATATGGGTAGCAAGAGTAGATCTACCACGAGATCGTAGAGGCTAAACCCTAGAAGCTAGCCTATGATGGTATGATTGTAATTGTGATCGGCCTTCTAAGGACCAACGTCTCCGGTTTATATAGACACATGAGAGGGCTAGGGTTTACATGAAGTCGTGTACAAGGAAGGAAACACAATATCCGGATCGCCAAGCTTGTCTTCCACGCAAAGGAGAGTCCCATCCGGACACGGCCGAAGTCTTGACTCTTGTATCTTCATGCTTCAGTAGTCCGGACGTTGTACATAGTCCGGCTGTCCGGATACCCCCTAATCCAGGACTCCCTCAGTAGCCCCTGAACCAGGCTTCAATGATGATGAGTCCGACGCGCAGTCTTGTCTCCGGCATTGCAAGGAGGGTTCCTTCTTCGAATACTCCAAAGTGGTTTATCGAACACGTAGACCGTGTCCGGGTGTGCAAGATGATCTTCGCATAGCATAAATCTGATCCGCTGGCGATCTTCGTACGTCGTGCCCTTGCATCGTGGCCTGGTCCAACGCGAACCGGCGTTTCTTACCCTACCTCGACTCGTGTTACGAGGCAGTTTTATTGGCACATCCCGTCGAGGCAGAGATCGTGTTCCTCTTATTACGGGATTTTCCATCAATACGGGTGTGCGTGACCCCACGACGGCCGTTGGTATAACTCCACGTGTTTTTAGATAAGCCTCAAACGGCCACACCCTTTATAAAGGAGTCGAGGCCTATGCCTCTTTTCCACCTTCCTCGCGCCTTCTCGCACCTCGAGTGCTAACACCCGAAACCCAAGCTTCAACACCCCAGATCCTCCAATATGTCCAGATCCGTCCCTCAAGGCCGGTGGGTGGCCTGCTCGATTCAAAAGGATGACATGGCAAAGCTTAGGGAGGTCGTATACCTGACCGCTGACATCCAACACAGGCTTCCTTCTCCAAGGCAGGTCATCCCCACACCGGAGCCCAATGAGGCATCGTTTTTGTCCCACACTTCCTTCGTGGCTTGGGCTTCACCCTCGACCCCTTTGTGAGGGGGCTCATGTTCTACTATGGGTTGGATTTTCATGATCTGGCTCCGGACGCTATCCTTCATATCTCGACATTCATTATCGTGTGCGAGGCTTTTCTTCACGTCACCCCACACTTCGGCTTATGGCTCAAGACCTTCAATGTGAAGCCGAAGGAGATCGAGGGGTGACATGTGGAGTGCGGAGGTGCCATAATAAGCAGGAACGCCGACGCCCCATGGCCAGAGGGTTCTTTCCCAGAAGTATCCGATGTATGGCAGCGGAGGTGGTTTTATGTTACGGCCCCCAGGGGCACAAAGTGGGTGGCTGCCCCCGAGTTCCGCTTGGGCCCTCCGTCACAGTTGGCATCTTGGACAGACGTAGGACGGAATTGGGGGCCCGCTGGTGATGTACCAGTACTGTAGAATCGCATCCGGGAGCTTCTCGAGATGTTAATCCGACGGATGTTGTCGTGCCAACGCCGGCCTTTCCAGATGTGGGAGTTCAATCCGGAGGGTCCGCGGACTGTCAAGCACTTCTTCGGCTTGAAGCTCGAAGAGATGTGCAAATTATTCTTTGGACAGAAAGTAGAGTGTCTGGACACCACCGAGGATGCGGGCCTAAGCTGCAATCGCCTAGATACCCAAGTAAGTAGCCTTGATACCGGACACCTTGTTTTGTATTTGTCATAATTGTTTATTCTGAAAATCATCCGTGGCCAGGAATGGTTCAGCAAGGCGGAGAGAATCAGGTGTCCGGCGCTACTTCCCGAAGGCTCGCCTGGTCCTACCATGGCCAAGATGCTCGACCGGGTACTCAGCAGAATGCCCTCGGGGAAAGACAAGGGGAAGAACAAAGAAACCGAACTCCACACGCTACGCATCCGAACCGGGGGAATTGTTACCTCCCCCAAGGAGGATAGTCGGGATGGGGGGGGGGCTAAGGCCTCCTCCCTGCGCGGGAAGAAGTGGGTCTCCTCCGAAGACTTGGAGACGGAGATGCCCAAGCAAGGGAAGAAGGTATCACCAAGGGGCTCTACCGCGACAGGCATCCTCAACGCGTTATGCCCGCCAACGGGCCAACCCTCCACCGAGCTGTAAGTCAATCGTTAATTCGAAGGTACTGTATTTCTCCTGGATAAATAACCAGGTTCCGTATCTTGCAGTCCGGCTAGCAGCTCTTCTCGACAGAGTTCGTCTTCGGGGGATCTTCCTCCGGAGATGATGGAGAGCGAGACCCCACCAACCTCTCCAATTCATGAAGCGGGCGACACCGAGGTGCCGTCACGGAGGAGTCCGGATCTACCGAAGCCAGAAGCCAATGCATCCGCCGCCCTGAGCCCGGAGTGTTTGGCTCCCGCCGGGGGCGATGGGAAGGGTCCGGCACAGTTCAATGTCCAGCCGGATGTACTGACGGGCTTACTGGAGGGAGCTGCGCTCTCGGAGGACCACCACTCATTAATGAGCGCGGTGCTCAAGAAGATTTCATCCGCTACAAGCGGTTTGAATGAAGCATTTACAAGCCTGCTCAGAGGCTTTGAGGTATGTAGTGAAGAATGCACCATTTTATGGCTGAGAGGCACGCACTAGGTGTGCTCCATATGGATAGTAGCCCCTGAGACTCTGGTTGCCCGCCCTAGGCGGCAAACAGGGGATCATAAACCAATGATTGATTTGTAAATACGTGCAGGTAACTGTGGGTCCGGCCGCCGACCAGTCCGTTGAAGTTGCCGAACTAACGAGGCAAATTGGATCGATTGATGCCGATATCACGCTAGTGAATGAGCGGCTGGACAAATCACAAGGTATGTTCCCTGCCTTCCTTTGTATAGGAAATATTAAGGTGGCATTATATTAATGTAATATGTTTGGACTGCAGATGGTGCTGCTGCCATGGAGGCCCTGAGGGCGGAACTTGCTCTAGCCAAGGAACTAGCTCGGGTGAGCAATGCGGCTGTCCTAAAGGCGGCCGAGGGATTGAGGGCCGAACAGGCTGCTCATCGCCGAAGCGAGGAAAAGATAGCCGAAATGGCTGTCGAGTTAAAAAATGCCGCTGACCGGTATGAGCTCCTTAAAAAGGAGCATGAGGATAATTCGGCCGACCTGAACACTAATGCCACCAAGGAAATACGGACCGAGCTCAGGGGTGCGCGGGAGGAGCTTCAACAGGCCGGTAAAATCGCGGCTGGGGCTCCTATTTGCTGCGGACGAAGTTTTTCGATCCGAAGTACGCTCCCCTGGATGGACGCTGGAGTCCTGTGGACGCATATGCGGATTTGGCGAATAGTACGGCTGATGCTGCCGAGTTCTTCAAAGATCAAGGTGATAAGGAAGTGGAGAAGCTTTTTTGGTCGCAATTCAATGCTCCCACTCACCCGCTACCCTTAAGTGACAAGATGGCTACTGTAGCGGAGCTTCACAGGCTGTCCGGGCTTGCAATGCGGTCTGTAATAGACCATCTTTGCCCGAAGGGGCCTAAGCCGGACAGTTACTTTGGCTTGGTGCAACAATTCCTTGGGGCCGTGCCCCGGATCGATGCCATGAGAAGGCCAGCATGCATAGAAGGTGCACGGATGGCTCTTGCCCGCGTTAAAGCCTATTGGACGGATATGGATGCCACCATTATAGCGTCCCAGGATCCGGTGAGGGGGCCAATATCCGGGCGAGCACTACTTGGCGCAGGTCACAGAGGGTGCCCGCCTAATAGAGGCGCAGTGCTCGAAGAGTGTCTTGTTCGAGTGATGAATCGAATCATTGTAAAAACAATGTTTATTTTCATTATAAGGCTATATTTATACTGTTTGCTTGAAAATATGATTG
>NC_041391.1:224036654-224057754 GCF_002162155.2 Triticum dicoccoides
CCCGGCTCTGGCCGCCGCCCTGCTCCATCTCCCACGGCTCCGGCCACCGCCCCACCCCCGTGTCTACTAGATCAAGCTGCCACCTCGTCCCCAACTCCTCCCCGACCCCCATCGCTGTCCAGCTCGCCTCCCGCTCAACGCCGGCAAGCCCTCTCGCAACTCATCCTTGCTCCTCCCGAGAACACGCCGAGACACGCGACAGCCACCCTAGTTCGGGCGTAGTAAGTACCTCAGTACAAGTTAAAAACGGTGGTCCGTTCGGAATAAAAGAAATGGCATAAATTCAAATTATAAAGTTCAAGCAAAAAAAGAAACCCCATGAAAATCCTGCTTAGTAAGTACCTGAGTACAAGTTATAAAATGAGAGAAGTTCAGAACAACGTTGTCAAAAAATATTGAGTTAAAAAAAAGAAACAAAACAAACACATTTTATTTTTGCAAAAATATCATTCAGTTCGATGATACAAACCATACAAGGACAAGGGCGACGATACAGTAAACCGTTGAAAACTCACGAGAAAAATATTACCCAAAAAACAGAGCGAAGTTTAGCTAGTGAAAGCACGCTTAGTACAAACCCATGCAAGTATCAGTACAAGTACCCTTTTTCGGAACCATTCAAAATTACTCTACAAAAAATAGCTCAGTACAAACATACACATATATCAGTACGACTACTCTGTTTTTCAGACGAGAAAACAGCAGGATCCGCCATGCCTTATTTAAAATTACTCTTAAACGGTTGAGAAGTAGAGAAAACGTTCAACATGACTAAGTTTTGCATTTTCGATAGCTATCCAACGGTATATTATTTGCCATATTTCGACAAACTTTTTAAAAAAATCGCGTTCAAAATCAAATTTGACCGTATTCGAATTCGTTTTTAAACCGTAAGGAATTAGAGAAACATTTCTATACGAAAAAGTTGCGCATTTTCCATAGCTTTCCAACGCTGTATCATTTGCATCAATCCGACAAACCGTTCGCAAATAATTGCGAAAATACGTTTCGCCCAGAATTTCACCGTTTTTCAAATTACTTTTAAATCATATAGAAATAGAAAAAACAATACATATATGGAAGATGCGGATTTTCACAAGCTTTCCAACGCCATCTTATTTGCTCATTTCCGACAAACCGTTTGAAAATTGAGTCCAAAATACGATTCATGTTTTCGGTTTTGAAAAAAATGGTTTTTTCAAAACTGCTCTTAAACCATAATGATTTTGCAAAAACGTTCAATATACTTGAAATATGGTTGTCAAGAGCTTTCCAACGATATATTACAGGCCACGTTCGACAAAAAAATTACAAAAAGTTTTTGAACTAAAGAGGACGATCTGTTAAACACAACTGAAAGCATCAGTTCAACCGCTTCGAAAACATCAGTACAACCACTTGAAACCGTCAGTTCAAAAAGGGTAACAGAATAATATTCTGTTACGCGTAACAGAATAGTCCAGATGTAAATATAAATAAATAAATAAATAAATATATTATATATATATATATATATATATATATATATATATATATATATATATATATATATATATATATATATATATATCGCGCTATTTGCCACCCTGCGTGAGGAATAGTTATTCTTCACCCACCTCTATTTTAACATCAATGCACCGTAATTTTACGTTTCATAAATTTTGTGTTATTTCAGACGTAAAAAGAGAACGTAAGAAAATATATAATTGCCGTAAAAAATATTTTATATTACGTAAATTATAAATGTAAAAACATAGTGTAAAATGTACATAAATGTATTTTTTTCTGGTATTCTGACTTTTTTTATGCCAAAATTTACACAATGAATCAATATCACTGTAACTATTTATATTTGAAACATAATTTGTTTCTGAAATGATCGTAAGATTACCTCGGGTGAAGAATAACTTTTCTGCACCCTGGGTGATGAATAGTAACACTATATATATAGACACACACACACACACACAATCCGAAAGTTAGCAGTCGTTGGCTTCAGCCCCCTCGCATACAATGCGGGGGTGTTCGCGAAAAATATGCTTAACCACACTTGCTCCAACATCTTGGTCCATTAAGGAGGTGATCGCACATCGAACTAGGCAACCAGACTATATAGCTGTAACACTTTTGCTTAGCCACGAGATTCTAATGTTGGGGCTACTATGTTGCCCCTGGTACCTTCGCGTGCATCCGAATACACGCGCGTATGCACATGGCCGGGAAATGGCCCTTCGTTAATGCGGAGGAATCCTAAAGATTCTGGTGAGTTTTCGAGTCGTTGATCAGTCTCTCGCTGTATCATGACAGTCAGTTTTCGGCTTTCTCTATTGAGGTGCTCATCCGGAATAACCAGGACACAATCGCAGTAGTTCTCCTTTGGCCACCCTAGCCGATAATAACGGAACGTAAGGCGGCAAACCCAGGAGCCGGGCTAACCCAACATTTGACCAAAGACATGATTCGGAGATGATGCATATAAGGCCAAACTTGTGACGACGAACACTCCCGAAGGTATTCAGATTTTATAATAGCTGATGGGCTCAAGAATGCCCATTCATTATAAAACCTGTGTTTCCAGGTACGTGCATTAATCTGTCGTGGCAAAATGCCAAAAACGGCAGTATCCTCTGTGGGTATGGAACCCATGGGATGGTTAAGCAACAAGAGGCAATAGAAAAAGTTTACACAGGGGCTTAATCTAAAAAGAAACCTGTTGAACGGGGCCCTGCTGCACGTCTGCGCCTTTGTCTCCGTTGTGCCGTATCCTGGAAGGGTATTGCGCGAACGTTGTCTGTGTAAAAAGAAAACTCATAGGAGAGTACAACGTAAGTATGCGATGGATAGTAAAACTGTAAGATGTTGGCCTGCCAATAAGATTGAGCCAAGTGTGGGGCTTTATTAAGTGTTGATAGCCCTTGGTATCCGCTCTGGGATTACATATACGGTACCCTAGTTCGACTTTATCTGGGCTACCGGACTTGTCTAATCGTGTCTGTGGTCTTAACGACCAGTCATGTTTTTTTTGGGTATTGGAGGTCGCTTATAGTTTGGCCGCTAGGGCCGTCGCGTGTTCCTCTGCGCGTGAAGAGCGCTCTGTTATTCCGCTAACGGTGGTGACGCCACGTGGACCGGGCATCTTGAGTGTGAGGTAGCCATAGTGCGGCAGTGCGTTGAAGCGGGCGAAGGCCGTTCTTCCAAGCAATGTGTGATAGTCGCTTTGGAAGGGTGCGATGATGAAGAGTAGTTCTTCGCTTCTGGAGTTGCCTGGAGAGCCGAATGTTACCTCTAGTATGACGGAGCCCCGGCTGTAGGCTTCAATGCCTGGTATCACCCCTTCAAAGGTGGTTTTGCTTTGACTAATTCTGGATGGGTCTATCCCCATCCTACAAACGGTGTCCTCATATATTAGATTGAGACCGCTGCCGCCGTCCATGAGCACGTGGGTGAGATGGTATCCGTCGATTATTGGGTCAAGTACCAAGGCCTCTGATCCTTCGCGTCGAATACTAGTTCGACCCTCCAAGCGGTCGAAGGTAATTGGGTAAGACATCCAGTAGTTAGGTGTAGGTACGATGGGCTCTATATTGCACGCGTCTCTATGCGTGCGTTCGTGCCTTCTCATGGATGTACGAGTCGCGTGGATCATGTTCACTGTTTTAACCTCTGGCGGGAATTTTTTATGCCCCCCAGTGTTCGGCTGGCGAGGTTCATCCTCGTCTTCACTTGGTGTTTCCCTTCCCTTGTGTTCGGCATTTAATTTGCCAGCCTGTTTGAAGACCCAGCACTCTCTGTGCGTGTGGTTCGCAGGTTTGTCAGGGGTGCCATGAATTTGGCACAGTCTGTCCAGGACTCTGTTCAGACCGGACGGTCCGTCTTTGCTTCCTTTAGATGGCTTCTTTTGCTGATCAGGTCGAGAGCCCCTGAATCCGGCATTAACCATTGTCTTGTCCGGGCTCTCTTCCTTGTTTTGGCGTTTATTTTTATTACGCCGTGGCTTCCCGTTACCATCCCTTATTTCGGATGAGCTGGGGTCGCTGGTGCCTTTACGGGCTATCCATCTATCTTCACCCGTGCAAAAGCGGGTCATAAGGCTTGTTAGGGCTACCATTGTCCTTGGCTTTTCTTGGCCGAGGTGTCTGGCGAGCCACTCGTCACCGATGCTGTGTTTGAATGCCGCTAAGGCTTCGGCATCTGGACAATCAACAATTTGATTCTTCTTAGTGAGAAATCTGTTCCAAAGCATGCGGGCGGATTCTCCGGGTTGTTGGATTATGTGACTTAAATCGTCAGCATCCGGAGGCCGGACATAAGTCCCTTGATAATTGGCCCTGAAAGAGTCCTCGAGTTCCTCCCAACTCCCAATTGAATTTTCGGGGAGGCTTTTCAACCAGTGTCGAGCTGGTCCCTTCAGTTTGAGGGGAAGGTATTTGATGGTGTGGAGGTCATCCCCACGAGCCATGTGTATATGTAGGATAAAGTCCTCGATCCAGACCCCTGGGTCTGTCGTTTCGTCGTATGCCTCTATGTTCACAGGTTTAAAGCCCTATTAAAATTCATGGTCCAGTACCTCTTCGGTAAAGCACAGGGGGTGAGCAGCCCCTTTGTATCTGGACGTGCTGTGGCATGCCGTCAGCTGTTGTGGTGTCTGGTGTTTATTCCGAACTGGTATTTGATTGGCATAATTGTTTTGATGACCATAGTCCCTCGCTGGGGTGTGTCCTTTAGACCCTTAGATGGACCTAGCTGCGCCAGCTTTCTTATCCAGGTGCTCATTTAGGTCGTGCGCGGCGTCGGTAGCCGCTTTGTCGCGGTTGCGGAGCGGTACGTTGGGCCTCCTGGTCGTGTTAGTCTTTGGTGGAACGGCCTCGTCGTCGAATTCTGGCATTAGTTTGCGTTTTGGATAGCTCTTTGTATGGCGATCGTCGCCATAACTTTCTTGAGTGTCTAGCACTTTATTCCATCTACGGTTGAGCGTTTCCTATGCGGCCTTGAGCCGTTGCTTCTGCCTCTTCAGACTTCTCGCTGTGTCCATAAGCTTTCTGTGTAGGTTACCTCATTCCACGCGTTCTTCCGGAATGATGAATGCATCATCGTCCGGACAGTCTTCCTGTCCTAGGCCGGTTTGATGAACTCGTCCCTCTGGATCATTGTCCTCGGGCGTCTGCTCCGAACTGTGTTCGGCGTGACCCGTTTCGTCCTGCTCCATCGCTGGTTCCGTATGGTCGTTGTTGCCTTCGGGGTTGACCGGAGTATCGATCCTTCTGCACTCTTGCTGATATTTTTACTGTTGCTGGACTTGGAACAGCGTGTGCACCGTCGCTTTGGCTTTTGCCCGGGGGTTTTATCTTCCGGATTGTCATCTTTGTCCTCCTTGGGTGTATCCACCATGTATATGTCGTGTGACGAGGTGGAAGTCCGGTACCCCATAGATTCTGAATCTTCTCCTGCATCATCGTCCATACGGTCGATGCCTTCGGAGTCGAAGTCAAGCACGTCGGTTAAATCATCAACCGTGGCTATGAAGTGGGTGGTGGGTGGGTAACGAATTTCTTCGTCGCCTGCTTCCCATTCGAGCCGAACATAGTTCGGCCCAGAATTTTCTGTCAAAGAGAGAGTTTTTAACGAATTCAGCATATCGCCTAAGGGCGAGTGCCGGAAGATATCCGCAGCGGTGAATTCTATTACCGGAGCCCAACCAGGCTCGGCAAGCTCGGGAGCGCGCGGACTAGGACCAACATCCGGATGCGGATCCGGGGGTCCGAAGTCACAGGCCACCACAGAGGTGAGGCCCGTGTTCGGCTCCATCGTCGATGAGTGTGCGGCCTGCAGGGTGATGTCCACCCCTCCATCCTTAGGCGACGCAACTTTTGGGGAACGCAGTAGAAATTCAAAATTTTCTACGCAACACCAAGATCTATCTATGGAGAGACTAGCAACGAGGGGAAGGAGAGTGCATCTACATACCCTTGTAGATCGCTAAGCGGAAGCGTTCAAGAGAACCGGGTTGAAGGAGTCATACTCGTCGTGATCCAAATCACTGGAGATCCTAGTGCCGAACGGATGGCACCTCCGCGTTCAACACACGTACAGCCCGGTGACATCTCCCATGCCTTGATCCAGCAAGGTGAGAGGGAGAGGTTGGGGAAGACTCCGTCCAGCAGCAACACGACGGCATGGTGGTGATGGAGGAGCGTGGCAATCCTGCAGGGCTTCGCCAAGCACCGCGGGAGAGGAGGAGTACTTGGGAGAGGGGGAGCGCTGCGCCAGGGGAAGAATGTAGCTCCCATGCACCTCCCCACTATATATAGGGGTGGAGGGGGCTGGTTTCTTGTCCTCCAAGTCCATTGGGGCATTGGCAAAGGTGGGAGGAAAGAAATCCATCATTTCCTTCCCCACCGATTGTTATCCCCCTTTTTTAGGGATCTCAATCTTATCCCTTCGGGATATGATCTTATTCCTTCTAAGGGGGGATCTTGGTGCGCCTTGACCAGGGGTGTGGGGCCTTTACCCCACTACCCACGTTCATGTGGGTCCCCCATGCAGGTGGGCCCCACTCCGGAATCTTCTAGAACCTTCCCGGTACAATACCGAAAAATCCTGAACATTTTCCGGTGGCCAAAATAGGACTTCCCATATATAAATCTTTACCTTCGAACCATTCCGGAACTCCTCGTGACGTCCGGGATCTTATCCGGTACTCCGAACAACATTTGTTAACCACATACAAACTTCCTTTATAACCCTAGCGTCATCGAACCTTAAGTGTGTAGACCCTACGGGTTCGGGAGACATGTAGACATGACCGAGACGTTCTCCGGTCAATAACCAACAGCGGGATCTGGATACCCATGTTGGCTCCCACATGTTCCACGATAATCTCATCGGATGAACCACGATGTCAAGGACTCAATCGATCCCGTATACAGTTCCCTTTGTCTAGCGGTATTGTACTTGCCCGAGATTCGATCGTCGGTATACCGATACCTTGTTCAATCTCGTTACCGGCAAGTCTCTTTACTCGTTCCGTAACACATCATCCCGTGATCAACCCCTTGGTCACATTGTGCACATTATGATGATGTCCTACCGAGTGGGCCCAGAGATACCTCTCCGTTTACACGGAGTAACAAATCCCAGTCTCGATTCGTGCCAACCCAACAGACACTTTCGAAGATACCTGTAGTGCACCTTTATAGGCACCCAGTTACGTTGTGACGTTTGGTACACCCAAAGCATTCCTACGGTATCCGGGAGTTGCACAATCTCATGGTCTAAGGAAATGATACTTGACATTAGAAAAGCTTTAGCATACGAACTACGATCTTTGTGCTAGGCTTAGGATTGGGTCTTGTCCATCACATCATTCTGCTAATGATGTGATCCTGTTATCAACGACATCTAATGTCCATGGTCAGGAAACTGTAACCATCTGTTGATCAACGAGCTAGTCAACTAGAGGCTTACTAGGGACTTGGTGTTGTCTATGTACCCACACATGTATCTGAGTTTCCTATCAATACAATTATAGCATGGATAATAAACGATTATCATGAACAAGGAAATATAATAATAACTAATTTATTATTGTCTCTAGGGCATATTTCCAACAGTCTCCCACTTGCACTAGAGTCAATAATCTAGTTAACATCGTCATGTGACTAACATTCACACGTCACATCGCCATGTGACCAACATCCAAAGAGTTTACTAGTGTCATTAAACTAGTTCACATCATCATGTGATTAAGACTCAATGAGTTCAGGGGTTTGATCATGTTTTGCTTGTGAGAGAGGTTTTAGTCAACGGGTCTGTACTTCGCAAATCTCTAGGTCATTCTATAAATGTTGCTTCCACGCTCCACTTGGAGCTATTCCAAATGGTCGCTCCACTATACGTATCCGGTGTGCTACTCAGAGTCACTCGGATAGGTGTTAAATCTTGCATCGACATAACCCTTTACGCCGAACTCTTTATCACCTCCATAATCGAGAAACATGTCCTTATTTACTCCAAGGACAATTTTTGACCGCTGTCCAATGATCCATTCCTGGATCATTCTTGTACCCCTTGACTGACTCATGGTAAGGCACACTTCCGGTGCGGTACACAACATAGCATACTGTAGAGCCTACGTCTAAAGCATAGGGGACGACCTTCGTCCTTTCTCTCTTTTCTGCCGTGGTCGAGCTTTAAGTCTTAACTTCATACCTTACAACTCAGGCAAGAACTCCTTCTTTGACTGATCCATCTTGAACACCTTCAAGATCATGTCAAGGTATGTGCTCATTTTGAAAGTACCATTAAGCGTTTTTGATCTATCATTATAGATCTTGATGCTCAATGTTCAAGTAGCTTAATCCAGGTTTTCCATTGAAAAACACTTTTCAAATAACCCTATATGCTTTCCAGAAATTCTACATCATTTTTGATCAACAATATGTCAATAACATATACTCATCAGAAATTCTATAGTGCTCCCACTCACTTCTTTGGAAATACAAGTTTATCATAAACTTTGTATAAACCCAAAATCTTTGATCATCAAAGCGCACATTCCAACTCCGAGATGCTTACTCCAGTCCTTAGAAGGATCGCTGGAGCCAGCATACCTTTTAGCATCCTTAGGATCGACAAAACCTTTCTGATTGTATCACATACAACCTTTCCTTACGAAGACTGGTAATGAAACTCATTTTGACATCCATCTGCCAGATTTCATAAATGCAGCTAATGCTAACATGATTCCGACGGACTTAAGCATCGCTACGGATGAGAAAATCTCATTGTAGTCAACTCCTTGAACTTGTGAAAAACTCTTCGCCACAAGTCGAGCTTCATAGACGGTGACATCACCATCCACGTCCGTCTTCTTCTTAAAGATCCATTTATCTCAATGGCTTGCCGATCATCGGGCAAGTCCACCAAAGTCCATGCTTTGTTCTGATACATGGATCCTATCTCGGATTTCATGGCTTCTAACCATTTGTCGGAATTTGGGCCCACCATTGCTTCTCCATAGCTCGTAGGTTCATTGTTGTCTAGCAACATGACCCTCAAGACAGGATTACTGTACCACTCTGAAGCATTACGCATCCTTGTCACCCTATGAGGTACGATAGTGACTTGATCCGAAGTTTCATGATCACTATCATAAGCTTCTACTTCAATTGGTGTAGGTGCCACAGGAACAACTTCCTGTGCCCTGCTACACACTAGTTGTAGTGACGGTTCAATAACCATATCAAGTCTCCACCATCCTCCCACTCAACTTTTCGAGACAAACTTTTCCTCGAGAAAGGACCCGATTCAAGAAACAATCCCTATTGCTTTCGGATCTGAATTAGGAGGTATACCCAACTACTTTTGGGTGTCCTATGAAGATGCATTTTATCCGCTTTGGGTTCGAACTTATCAACCTGAAACTTTTTCACATAAGCGTCGCAGCCCCAAACCTTTAAGAAATGACAACTTAGGTTTCTCTAAACCATAGTTCATACGGTGTCATCTCGACGGAATTACGTGGTGCCCTATTTAAAGTGAATGTGGTTGTCTCTAATGCCTAACCCATAAACGATAGTGGTCATTCGATAAGAGACATCATGGTACGCACCATATCCAATAGGGTGCAACTATGATGTTCGGACACACCATCAAACTATGGTGTTCCAGGCGGTATTAGTTGTGAAACAATTTCCACAATGTCTTAATTGCGTGCCAAAGCTCGTAACTCAGATACTCATCTCTATGATCATATCATAGACATTTTATCCTCTTGTCACGATGATCTTCAACTTCACTCTGAAATTATTTGAACCATTCAATAATTCAGACTTGTGTTTCATCAAGTAAATATACTCAACATCTACTCGAATCATTTATGAAGTAAGAACATAACGATATTCACTGCATGCCTCAGCACTCATTGGACTGCACACATCAAAATGTGTTTACTTCCAACAAGTTGCTATCTTGTTCCATTTTGCTGAAAAACGAGGCTTTTTAGTCATCTTGCCCATGTGGTATGATTTGCATATCTCAAGTGATTCAAAATCAAGTGAGTCCAAACGATCCATCTGCATGGAGTTTCTTCATGCGTATACACCAATAGACATGGTTCGCATGTCTCAAACTTTTCAAAAACGTGTGAGTCCAAAGATCCATCAACATGGAGCTTCTTCATGCGTTTTACACCAATATGACTTACATGGCAGTGCCACAAGTAAGTGGTACTATCATTACTATCTTATATCTTTTGGCATGAAAATGTGTATCACTACAATCGAGATTCAATAAACCATTCCTTTAGGTGCAAGACCATTGAAGGTATTATTCAAATAAATAGAGTAACCATTATTCTCCTTAAACGAATAACCGTATTGCGATAGACATAATCCAATCATGTCTATGCTCAACGCAAAACACCAAATGACAATTATTCAGGTTTAATACTAATCTTGATGGTAGAGGGAGCATGCGATGTTTGATCACATCAAACTTGGAAACACTTCCAACACATATCGTCAGCTCACCTTTAGCTAGTCTCCGTTTATTCCGTAGCTCTTTTATTTCGAGTTACTAACACTTAGCAACCGAACCGGTATCTTAATACCCTGGTTCTACTAGGAGTACTAGTAAAGTACACATTAACATAATGTATATCCAATATAATTCTATCGACCTTGCCAGCCTTCTCATCTACCAAGTATCTAGGGTAATTCTGCTCCAGTGGTTGTTCCCCTTATTACAGAAGCACTTAGTCTCGGGTTTGGGTTCAACCTTGGGTTTCTTCACTAGAGCAGCAGCTGATTTGCCGTTTCATGAAGTATCCCTTCTTGCCCTTGCCCTTCTTGAAACTAGTGGTTTCACTAACCATCAACAATTGATGCTCCTTCTTGATTTCTATTTTCGCGGTGTCAAACATCTCGAATACCTCAAGGATCATCATATCTATCCCTGATATGTTATAGCTCATCACGAAGCTCTAGCAGCTTGGTGGCAATGACTTTGGAGAAATATCACTATCTCATCTGGAAGGTCAACTCCCACTCGATGCAAGTGATTGTTGCACTCAGACAATCTGAGCACAAGCTCAATGATTGAGCTTTTCTCCCTTAGTTTGCAGGCTAAGAAAATCATCGGAGGTCTCATACCTCTTGACATGGGCACGAGCCTGAAATCTCAATTTCAGCCCTCGAAACATCTCATATGTTCCGCGATGTTTCAAAAACGTCTTTGGTGCCTCAACTCTAAACCGTTTAACTGAACTATCACGTAGTTATCAAAACGTGTATGTCTGATGTTCACAACATCCACAAACGACGTTTGGGGTTCAGCACACTGAGCGGTGCATTAAGGACATAAGCTTTCTACTGTCCGCATAATCGCTACTGTCAACTTTCAACTATATTTTCTCTAGGAACATATCTAAACAGTGGAACTAAAGCGCGAGCTTACGACATAATTTGCAAAGATCTTTTGACTATGTTCAGGATAATTAAGTTCATCTTATGAACTCCCACTCAGATAGACATCCCTCTAGTCATCTAAGTGATTACATGATCCGAGTCAACTAGGCCGTGTCTGATCATCACATGAGACGGACTAGTCATCATCGGTGAACATCTTCATGTTGATCGTATCTACTATACGACTCATGCTGGACCTTTCGGTCTCTTGTGTTCCGAGGCCATGTCTGTACATGCTAGGCTCGTCAAGTCAACCTAAGTGTTTCGCGTGTGTAAATCTGGCTTACACCTGTTGTATGTGAACGTAAGAATCTATCACACCCGATCATCACGTGGTGCTTCGAAACGACAAACTTTCGCAACGGTGCATAGTTAGGGGGAACACTTTCTTGAAATTTTAATGAGGGATCATCTTATTTACTACCGTCATTCTAAGCAAATAAGATGCATAAATATGATAAACATCACATGCTATCAAATAGTGACATGATATGGCCAATATCATTTTGCTCCTTTTGATCTCCATCTTCGGGGCTCCATGATCATCATCGTCACCGGCATGACACCATGATCTCCATCATCATGATCTCCATCATCGTGTCTCCATGAAGTTGTCTCGCCAAATTATTACTTCTACTACTATGGCTACCGGTTAGCAATAAAGTAAAGTAATTACATGACGTTGTTCAATGACACGCAGGTCATACAATAAATAAAGACAACTCCTATGGCTCCTCCTGGTTGTCATACTCATCGACATGCAAGTCGTGATTCCTATTACAAGAACATGATCAATCTCATACATCACATATCATTCATCACATTCTTCTTGGCCATATCGCATACCCTGCAAAAACAAGTTAGACGTCCTCTAATTGTTGTTTGCATGTTTTACGTGGCTGCTATGGGTTTCTAGCAAGAACGTTTCTTACCTACGCAAAAACCACAACGTGATATGTCAATTGCTATTTACTCTTCATAAGGACCCTTTTCATCGAATCCGTTCCGACTAAAGTGGGAGAGACTGGCACCCGCTAGCCACCTTATGCAACAAGTGCATGTCAGTTGGTGGAACCTGTCTCACGTAAGTGTACGTGTAAGGTCAGTCCGGGCCGCTTCATCCCGCAATGCCGCCGAATCAAGATTGGACTAGTAACGGTAAGCATATTGAACAAAATCAACACCCACAACTACTTTGTGTTCTACACGTGCAAAGAATCTACGCAATAGACCTAGCTCATGATGCCACTATTGGGGAACGTAGCAGAAATTCAAAATTTTCAAGATCTATCTATGGAGAGACTAGCAACGAGGGGAAGGAGAGTGCATCTACATTCCCTTGTAGATCGCTAAGCGGAAGCGTTCAAGAGAACCGGGTTGAAGGAGTCGTACTCGTCATGATCCAAATCACTTGAGATCCTAGTGCCGAACGGACGGCACCTCCGCGTTCAACACACGTACAGCCCGGTGATGTCTCCCATGCCTTGATCCAGCAAGGTGAGAGGGAGAGGTTGGGGAAGACTCCGTCCAGCAGCAGCACGACGGCGTGGTGGTGATGGAGGAGCGTGGGGATCCTGCATGGCTTCGCCAAGCACCGCGGGAGAGGAGTACTTGGGAGAGGGGGAGGGCTGCGCCAGGGGAAGCATTTAGCTCCCATGCGCCTCCCCACTATATATAGGGGTGGAGGGGGCTGTTTTCTTGCCCTCCAAGTCCATTGGGGCGTTGGCAAAGGTGGGAGGAAAGAAATCCCATCATTTCCTTCCCCACCGATTGTTATCCCCCTTTTTTAGGGATCTCGATCTTATCCCTTCGGGATATGATCTTATTCCTTCTAAGGGGGATCTTGGTGCGCCTTGACCAGGGGTGTGGGGCCTTGACCCCACTACCCACGTTCATGTGGGTCCCCCATGCAGCTGGGCCCCACTCCGGAACCTTCTAGAACCTTCCTGGTACAATACCGAAAAATCCTGAACATTTTCCGGTGGCCAAAATAGGACTTCCCATATATAAATCTTTACCTCCGGACCATTCCGGAACTCCTCGTGACGTCCAGGGATCTTATCCGGGACTCCGAACAACATTCGGTAACCACATACAAACTTCCTATATAACCCTAGCGTCATCGAACCTTAAGTGTGTAGACCCTACGGGTTCGGGAGACATGTAGACATGACCGAGATGTTATCCGGTCAATAACCAACAGCGGGATCTGGATACCCATGTTGGCTCCCACATGTTCCACGATGATCTCATCGGATGAACCACGATGTCAAGGACTCAATCGATCCCGTATATAATTCCCTTTGTCTAGCGGTATTGTACTTGCCTGAGATTCGATTGTCGGTATACCGATACCTTGTTCAATCTCGTTACCGGAAAGTCTCTTTACTCGTTCCGTAACACATCATCCCATGATCAACCCCTTGGTCACATTGTGCACATTATGATGATGTCCTACCGAGTGGGCCCAGAGATACCTCTCCGTTTACACGGAGTAACAAATCCCAGTCTCGATTCGTGCCAACCCAACAGACACTTTCGGAGATACCTGTAGTGCACCTTTATAGCCACCCAGTTACGTTGTGACGTTTGGTACACCCAAAGCATTCCTACGGTATCCGGGAGTTGCACAATCTCATGGTCTAAGGAAATGATACTTGACATTAGAAAAGCTTTAGCATACGAACTACGATCTTTGTGCTAGGCTTAGGATTGGGTTTTGTCCATCACATCATTCTGCTAATGATGTGATCCCATTATGAACGACATCTAATGTCCATGGTCAGGAAACTGTAACCATCTGTTGATCAACGAGCTAGTCAACTACAGGCTTACTAGGGACTTGGTGTTGTCTATGTACCCACACATGTATCTGAGTTTCCTATCAATACAATTATAGCATGGATAATAAATGATTATCATGAACAAGAAAATATAATAATAACTAATTTATTATTGTCTCTAGGGCATATTTCCAACAGCAACTTCCTCCGGGTTTAGATCCCAAGCTTTGTCTGACAGCAGGTTTAAGCCATGCTCGTCATGACTGTTCGGTGCTCCTAGCGCAGGCCCAAATCCGTCGAAGATCAAGTCTCCGCGAATATCAGCTGTGTAGTTCAAGTTTCCGAACCTAACCTGGTGGCCTGGGGCGTAGCCATCGATCTGCTCCAGATGGCCAAGTGAATTGGCCCGCAGTGCGAAGCCGCCGAACACAAAGATCTATCCGGGGAGAAAGGTCTCCCCCTGGATCACGTCGTTGATGATTGAAGGCGCCATCGAGCCCCGCAGCGACAACACAGAGGAACTCTCAATGAAAGCACCATTTTCGGTGTCAAAACCAGCGGATCTTGGGTAGGGGGTCCCGATCTGTGCGTCAAGGCTGATGGTCACAGGAAGCAAGGGACACAAATGTTTACCCAGGGTAGGGCCCTCTCGATGGAGGTAAAACCCTACTTCCTGCTTGATTAATATTGATGATATGGGTAGTACAAGAGTAGATCTACCACGAGACCGTAGAGGCTAAACCCTAGAAGCTAGCCTATGATGGTATGATTGTAATTGTGATCGGCCTTCTAAGGACTAACCTCTCCGGTTTATATAGACACCGGAGAGGGCTAGGGTTTACATGGAGTCGGTTACAAGGAAGGAAACACAATATCCGAATCGCCAAGCTTGTCTTCCATGCAAAGGAGAGTCCCATCCGGACACGGGCCGAAGTCTTGAGTCTTGTATCTTCACGCTTCAATAGTCCGGACGTTGTACATAGTCCGGCTGTCCGGATACCCCCTAATCCAGGACTCCCTCACTATACACGCCCCGGAGTCTCCTGAAAGTCTCCCTGGGGCCTCTTGGGGGCTCCCTCCCACATCCTAGTGGCAGCACTTAGCTTCGCGCTGGTGAGAAGACTAGATTAGGTGCCGGACACGGCTGTTCATTTGCTTTCTGAAGTTGCTTACAGTTTTCTTAGTAATCTCTCAATGGATTTGGTATTCTCGAATGTTGGTTCCCCGAGTTGTGTTTTCTCCTAAGTTGTTCTGGTCTAAGGACGTGAGAGAGGTGGCAGTCGCCTGCCACTTCTCCTCGCGCTCCTCGCGCGTGGGGCTAGGTTGGTGTGTGCGCCCAGGACCTGTCTTTGCGCACGCACCACGCCGAACCCCATCATTTTGACTTCATCCTCATGGGGAGCCCTCAATCGAGTCCACTGGCGGCAGTACCCTTCATGTCTGTGCTCCCCGGGCAGCACGACGCGGTGCATCAGGTCCAAATCACCCTATGGCGGGCGGCTCACATAAGGGGGAGTAAGTCGCTCAACAAATTTTCTTTTCCTTCGAGGGATAGCTCTGCCCTACCGCGGCTACTGAGGGCACAAGGCGTATCTCCGGAGGGCACAGGGCGCGCCCCCTGGGGGCCCTGTCAAATACCTAAGGTCAGGTCCTCACGAGGCGAAGGACGACTACACGTTTCAAGCTAAGCCTTCCTACCTTGACCTGCTCAAATCACAAACACTGCAACACTGCATCAAGGACGACAACCATAACATAAAAAGGCATAACAACAGCAGTTCATTACATGCCCTCGTAGGGTACATTCTTCTTTTTTTTCAATTTGAGGAGAAAGGAAAAGCTAATCAAAGAGGGCCCGAAGGCATGCAGGCTTGGCACCAGTGCCGCATCCTCAAGCAGCACCTCTAGGTAGCCCGGTGCTCCACCAGTTCTCCCACAGGAGACCTGGGGCCACCGGCCTTGAGCCCAAGTTCGCCGGCCCCCAACATTAGGTTGGGCTCCTCTCCGGCTTCACTGGAGCGTTGCGACGGGATGAGCCACCAGCGTCCTCGACATGAGCATGACGACGCGGAGGCCGGTCGTAGCCATCGCTGCTCGAGCTCTCATCCGAGAAGGGGCTGCCGCCACGAGAGGAGGAGCGCGCGTCGCCAAGGCCAAGTTCACCGTCGCCACCGTCATCGTCAGTTCTGTCCTCCGGGCAGCACCCCACGTGGAGGCCGTCCCCCCTGAACAGCCTCATGTAGAGGGTCGACAGGCCGTCGTACTTGAAGTGGAGGGTGCACCTTCCGCCCAGGACACGCACGCAGGTGAAAGTGTGCCAGTCGCGGGCCAGAACCACGCTGCCAGAGGCGGAAACCTCGGTGCTGACCCACGAGGCTCTGCTGCAGCACCCATCAGCCTGCAGCCAGAGGCCAGCAATCCCCGAAGAAGGAAGCTCGCCGGAGAAGAAGCGAGGTGCCAGCCAGGCTCTCTGACCACACCACGAACTCAAGAAGCACCTCCAGCAAAGAAAAGCGCGGCCGAGGCGGGCGCACGATCACGGCGCGCCTTCCTTCGGCATGGGGGCTGCTCCGTGGCCGGTAGCCCCCGTCGTGGGAAGAGGTGCTATCGCGGGCGCCCGGCGCAATGCTGCCCTTGGGGGGTGCGCGCCTGCGCCCCTTGGATGCTGCCAGAGGGACCGTAGGCTGCTCGCGTGGACGGCCACGACCCCTCTTGGGAGGAGGAGAGGCCGACCCCTCCTTGGGGGCCTTCCCTTTCTCGACCGCTGAGAACCTCTTCGGTGACGCCATGGGAGCAAGACAGAGAGGAAAGAAGCACTCGGAAGCAACACAAAGGAAATATGGACAGCGGGCTCTGCCCCTCCCTCACATTTATAGCCAAGGGAGGCCAACCGCCGGCCTCCACGACCTCGCTCCATCATGACCCTCTGCATGCCGCGTTGACCAATCAAGTCGAGCAGTTGCCGAAGCAGCATGGGGAAGCGGAGTCACCCACGTCCAATCAATCGCCACTCATCATCAAGGCCGCAGGCGGTTAGGGCCCGCGGCGCTCCGCACTTGCCCTTTGACTTTGCCTGGAAGCCAAGTCCGAGCGCGCCTTGGGCCCGGGGGCTACTGTCGATGTCCTATACTTGGGGGTATCCAAACCTACCTGCTGCGGCCCACCACGTGGCTCCATCAACGGCCTGGTATGGCCCAGCTTCAACACTAGCATAGCAACACCCTCGCGAGGCAGAAAACGCCAAGACCCCTGAAGGATTTGGCCTCCTCCGGAGGGCCCCTGAGGGTCGGAGAGTTCTATGCAGCTACCTCATGAGGCTCAGCTAACGTGAGTCATGACGACCAAGATCAGGTGGGCGCCAGGCGGGTGTAGAGCGCAGGTTTCCTCTTCGGTGCAAGGGAGGCAAGCCATAGGCGTGGAGTCCTGAGGAATTAGCCAAAGGTTTCCATTCTGGTGCAACAAGACCAAGACCGCCAGGACGACAGGATGGAGGTCATCACCGAGCCCACCACACCGTCATGACCAAAGGCTTTTTGCAGGCGAAGACTACTTTTGTCAGGATAGACTGTACTACTTGTCCCCTTTCAAATCCCGCCATTGTGGAATCCCTTCCCATTCATATTTGGGAGGAGGACCAAGGCCACTATATATTGGACTTAGCCACCACCATAGAAGAGGACCAAAACCAGAGCAAGAAGAGCACCTCACCAGCTCAACAAAACCTCACCTCCCGAGGCTTGTTCATCCTTGTACTAGTTCATCCATAGCCCCTCGAGGCAATCCACCACACCACACTGGATTAGGGTATTACACCACAACGGTGGCCCCAACCAGTATAAATCTCTATGTCTTTATGTCTTTGTGAGCTCTACGTGCTAGGCTAGGGAGGATTGCGAGTAGGCAGGCTGGGCAGGTTGAGATCTCCGCACGCACTCTAGTGTTCGAACCTCTCACGGGTTTTCGGATCCCAAAATCCAACAATTTACATGAAGAGGGAGAATGCCAGCAGTTGGAATTCTGGGTTGGAAAAGGAGCAAATATTAGAGACCTATTCTGCACAACTCCAAAAGTCCTGAAACTCCACGAAATATATTTTTGGAATTAATAAAAAATATTGAGCGAAAAAAGTACCAGAGGGGGCCTACACCCTAGACACAAGGGTGGGAGCGCACCCTACCCCCTGGGTGCGCCCCTGCGTCGTGGGCCCCCTTGCAGTCCTCCGGTGGCCATCTTATGCTATATGAATTCTTTTACCCGGGAAAAAAATATCATAAGCAAGCTTTCGGGACGAAACACAGCCACCACGAGGCGGAACTTTGGCGGAACCAATCTAGGGCTCCGGCGGAGCTGTTCTTGTCGGCATCCTGGGAACGGGGGTCCCCAGACTTGCCTGCCTGCAGCCTGCGGCGTGGCTCAAAGGAGGCCTAGCACAGCCCATCTTCATCAACACAAGCCCAGGACCCTCGCGAGGGGCCAAGCCTCGCGGGGCGGACGACAAGGAGCTTCCTCAGGAACGGCCTCGTCAGGGTGGCTCACGAGGAGGTGGAGAGTTCAAGGAGGGGTACCTCGCGAGGTACCCCTGACGCAAGCCATGACGACCAAGGGCGCCAGTCGGGTGCCAGCCCGCACAGTGTCCTCCCTTTCCTCTTTGGTGCAAAGGGGGAAAGCGCAGGCGAGAGCATCAAGAAAAGGCAACCATTTGGGTGCAACAAGACCAAGACCAGCACAACGGCTGGAAGGAAGTCATTGTGGAGCCGAAGCAGGCGTCACCACCAGAGCCTTTGACAGGCGAGGACCAACTTTAGTCAGGATAAGTGTACCCGCTGTTCCCCTTTGAAATGGCCAATTGTTGGCGCCCTTCCCGCTCAATATTTGGGAAGAGGCCCAGGGCCTTTGCCTATAAATAGGACTAGCCACCCCCAGGGTAGAGGCATCTGGACCTGACCTAGCAATCGGGATCCTCACCAAGAAACCAGTAGATAGAGCGATTGAACTCCTCCCAGCAGTTCGCCGCACCAGCCAAGAACAGACCCTCGCGAGGCTGTTCTTCCTTGTATTGTTCATCATCAAGCCCAAGAGGCAATCCACCACACCACACACTGGAGTAGGGTATTACACCACAATGGTGGCCTGAACCAGTATAAATCTTGTGTCTCTTGTGTTGTTCTGTTTGGTAGTTTAGATCCTAGCGATTCGGCGAGGAGCAAGCCGGCAGGGGGTTGAATCTCCACGCGCACCCCAGTGTTCGAACCTCAAGGGTCTGCCGGGACCCGAAATCCGACATTTGGCGCGCTAGATAGGGGTGCGCCAGAATCTGCCTTCCGTCGCCTCGTTCTTCTCCGACCATCACATCCATGTCTGACGCTCGTCGGGCTCGCGCCGAGCGCCGAGCCGCCCTCGCTTCCCACGCCGCCCAGACGAATCCCGTCGGCGGGCGCCCTCGTCGTTCCCCGTCGCATGTCGTCAACGCCGCCATCGGCCCAGCGGGGAACGGGCAGCAAGCATCATCCCAGCATTTCCCCGTGGCCTCTTGGGAAGAGCCACGCGGCCCCTTCCTCACCCACCCCGTCGTGCCAGCTCCCCCGGTCGTCGCAGCCCTCCTAGGCGGCTCGCAGGCGCCGCCCTCCAGCCACCATGTCAAGCCGTTTGTCCGCCGGGTCGGCACCGCCTCTACGTGGCAGGGGGCTTCCCGGGGCCGGCCGGAGCCATCAGCTAAGCTGACCTTCAGCTCCGAGGACCACCCCACCAACTCGGCCTGCTCGGGCGCGGTCCCCCTGCTCTGCACGCCCACCATCTGCCAGGTGGCCGTCACCAGGACCCTCATCGA
The DNA here is from genome assembly GCF_002162155.2 of Triticum dicoccoides. Lineage (NCBI taxonomy): Eukaryota > Viridiplantae > Streptophyta > Magnoliopsida > Poales > Poaceae > Triticum > Triticum dicoccoides. Next base: position 224,056,730 of record NC_041391.1, read on the forward strand.
CGGTGGCGCGGGCCTCAACGTGCTCTCAGTTGAGGCCTTCAACCTCCTCTGCATACCCCGGGAGCGGCTGCAACCCAGCCGGCCTTTCTCGGGCGTCGGAGGCGGGTCGTCCAGCTCCTTGGGGCAGATCCGACTTGCGGTTACTTTCAGCACCTACGACAATTTCCGCACGGAGCTGGTCGATTTCGACATTGCCCCCATCAGCCTCCCCTACAATGCCATCCTCGGCTATCCAGCATTGGCCAAATTCATGGCCGCGACTCATCCAGCGTACAACCTCATGAAGATGCCCGGGAGCAACGGCGTCCTCACCGTGCCCGGGGACACCGAAGGTGCGCTGCGAGTACTCAAGCTCGCCCTCAAGGCGGCGGCGGCACGGCCCGCCGACGCAGAAACCCCCGAGACCAAGGGGGCTGCGCCGACCAAGAAGAAGCAGCTGTTCACCCAAGACAAGGCAGAGACCAAGCAGGTACCTGTCGACGAGGACGGGTCCACTAACGCCACTTTTACCATAGGCGCCAACCTCGAGCCCGAGCAGGAGGAAGCCCTGGTCAAGTTCCTGCATGCAAACAAGAAGGTGTTCGCCTGGGAGCCCGATCAGCTGGCAGGGATCCCACGGGGCGTAATTGAGCACCACCTCAATGTGTGTCCCAACGTGCGACCCATGAAGCAGAAGGCAAGGAGGCAGTCCACTGAAAAGCAGGCCTTCATCGTCCAGGAAACGCACAAGCTAGAAGCCGCGGGGGTTATTCGCAAGGTCCCATACCCAGATTTGTTGGCCAACCCCGTGGTTGTGCCAAGGAAGGGAGGGAAGGAACGCATGTGTGTCGACTTCACCAACCTCAACAAAGCATGCCCGCAAGATCTGTTCCCGCTCCCTCGCATCGACCAGATCGTCAATTCCACCGCTGAGTGTGACCTGTTATGCTTCTTGGATGCCTTCTCCGGGTATCACCAGATCAAGATGGTGGTGGAAGACGTGGAGAAGACGGCCTTCCTAACCCCGTGTGGGGTGTACTGCTATA
>NC_041391.1:224058197-224099225 GCF_002162155.2 Triticum dicoccoides
GGGGGCAACCTTTCAGCGGCTCATGCACATCACCTTGGGCCCGCAGCTCGGGAAGAATGTGGAGGCTTACGTCGACAACATCGTAGTGAAGTCTCGCGAGGCCAAGACCCTGATACAAGACCTGGAAGAAACCTTCGCGAGCCTCAACGCAGTGAGCCTGCGTCTCAACCCGGGGAAGTGTGTGTTTGGAGTCCCCTTGGGCAAGCTCTTGGGCTTCCTCGTGTCCCACCGAGGCATCGAGGCCAACCCAGAAAAGGTCAAGGCAGTTGAGGACATGAGCCCACCAAAGACCCTCAGAGAAATGCAAAAGCTCACGGGGCACGTGACTGCGCTGGGGCGCTTCATCTCCAGGTTAGGAGAGCGAGCGTTGCCTTTCTTTCAGCTGATGAAGAAGAAAGGGCCCTTTGAATGGACTGAAGAAGCGGACAAAGCGTTCCAGGATCTCAAGAGATACTTGACCAGCCCTCCGGGGATGGTGCCCCCACGCCCTCAAGAGCCCTTAGTACTCTATCTCGCCGCCACTCCTTATTCCGCCAGCGCGGCTCTGGTGGCGGTTAGGGAGGAGCATCGGACCAAAGCCACGGCTGCTGCACGTGTCAAGGCAAAGCAGGACCAAAAGGGATTCGCAGAGGTCGCGGCCGCAGCTGAGGGGGATCAGCCGCCGCAGGGAAGCACGCCGGAAGCGGAGGAAGAACTTCCCCTAGGTAGCCAACCTCCGGAGGCCCCGTTGCCTCAGCAGGCGCCACAACCTCCAGAGGGCATCACCAGCACCGACGCCCCAAGCCTCGTCGAGCACCCGGTGTACTTCGTCAGCACGATATTGCGGGATGCGAGGGCAAGGTACCCCATGCCACAGAAGCTCCTCCTCGCGCTGCTGGTGGCCTCGCGCAAGCTGCGGCACTACTTCCAGGGTCACCTGATCAAGGTTGTCTCGGCATACCCTTTGGAAAGGGTGCTTAGGAGCCCTAACTCGGCCGGAAGTGTCGCTGAGTGGAACATTGAACTGCAAGCGTTTCAGCTCGAATTCAGTACGACCAGGGTCATCAAGGGTGCCGCACTAGCGGATTTCATGGCTGAATGGACGGAAGCACCGGACCTCAAGGCCAACGAGGACCGATCACTCTCCCCAAGAAGCAAGGCACCAGAAGGCTGGGTCATGTACTTCGACGGGGCGTTCTGCAGGCATGGCACTGGGGCTGGGGCAGTGCTCATATCTCCCACTCAGGACAAGCTATACTACGCCGTGCAGCTCTGCTTCCAGCAGGGCGAAAAGGTCTCCAACAATATAGTAGAGTACGAGGGACTGATAGCGGGCCTGAAGGCCGCCGCTGCACTGGGATTGAAGCGTCTTACTATCAAGGGCGATTCGCAGCTCCTCATCAATTTCTCCAACAAGTTATACGAGCCAAGAGATGAGCACATGGAGGCCTACCTTGCGGAGGTCCGCAGAATGGAGAAGCAGTTCTGGGGGTTGGAGCTACAGCATGTGCCCCGCGACACAAATCAAGAGGCCGACGACATCGCCAAATGAGCCTCCAGGTGGTTTCCCTAGGAGCCGGGCGTCTTTGAGGAATGGCTCTTCAAGCCTTCGGCCCTGCCACCATTGTCGAGCACAGCACAGCCTCGGCTGGAGCTTCCTCAGCCACCTGCCTCGGGAGCCCCAGCCTGTGGCCCGGCCTCAGGAGCATGCCTACTCCTGACGATGGAGCCTCAGGAGGGGTGCTGGATCACGGAGCTTCGGAGCTACTTGACGCAAGGGACCTTGCTGGAGAAGGAAGAGGAAGCAGAGCGTGTGGCGCGGCAAGCCACAGCGTACTGCATCAGGGACAAAGAGCTCTGCCGGAAGCGACTGAATGATGTGTCCCTGCGTTGCATCACTAGGGAGCAAGGGAAAGAACTGCTGGCAGACATACACGGTGGAGACTGTGGGCATCATTCGTCGTCAAGGACCCTTGTCGGCAAGGCGTTCCGCAATGGTTTCTATTGGCCCACTGCGCTCAATGACGCTGTCGAACTTGTGAAGGCTTGCGAGGCCTGCCAATTTCATGCCAAGCAGATCCATCAGCCGGTAGGAGGTCTGCAAACCATACCCCTCACATGGCCATTCGCGGTCTGGGGGCTGGATATCCTGGGCCCTTTTCCTTGGGCGCCAGGGGGCTATCGCTACCTCTACGTCGTCGTGGACAAGTTCACCAAGTGGGCCGAAGTCGAGGCCGTCCGCACCATCCCTACTGGTTCTGCGGTCAAGTTCATCAAGGGCATCGTGAGCTTGTTCGGGGTGCCGAACCGCATCATCACTGACAACGGTTCGCAGTTCACCAGTAACCTTTTCAAAACATACTGTGCTAACCTTGGAACGCAGATATGCAACGCTTCGGTGGCGCACCCCCGAAGCAACGGCCAGGCCGAGCGGGCCAAAGCAGAAGTCCTGAGGGGCCTCAAGACCTGGACATTCAAGAAGAAACTGGAGGCCTGCGGCAGAGGCTGGTATGACGAGCTTCAGTCCGTGCTGTGGTCCATCCGCACAACCGCGACCAAGCCAACTGGGGAGACCCCTTTCTTCCTGGTCTACGGAGCCGAAGCAGTCCTCCCTCATGAGGTCAGGTGTCAATCCGCGCGGGTCCTGGCGTTCGATGAGACGCTGCAGGACGCTATGCGGGGGATGGACCTCGTGCTGGGGGAGAAGCGTCGTCGAGAAGCTGCGCTGCGAGTGGCAAGGTACCAGCAGGCACTCCGGCGATACCACTGCCGCAACATCTGCCCCAGAACTCTCGAGGTAGGGGACCTCGTGCTCCGGCGGGTCCTCTCCAGGGAGGGACTGCGTAAGCTCTCTCCTATGTGGGAGGGCCCGTTCAAGGTTGTTCATGTTTCCAGGCCCGGCTCCGTGCACTTGGAGACTCAGGAGGGAGTACCTATACAGAACGCGTGGAACATCCAGCACCTCCGGAGGTTTTACCCCTGAAAAGGCCCAGAGCCTGTGAAGAAGGAGAATGCCTGTGAAGCTCATCTTTTTGGAAAAGGCCCAGAGCCTGTGAAGAAGGCGAATGCCTGTGAAGCTCATCTTTTTGGAAAAGGACTAGAGCCTGTGAAGAAGGCGAATGTCTGTGAAGCTCATCTTTTTGGAAAAGGCCCAGAGCCTGTGAAGAAGGCAAATGCCTGTGAAGCTCATCTTTTGGGAAAAGGCCCGGAGCCTATGAAGAAGGCGAATGCCTGTGAAGCTGTCGCGTTTTGGAAAGGGCCCGGAGCCAGTGAAGAGGGCCAACACCCGTGAAGCTTGCTTCCCCGAAGAAAGGCCCGGAGCCTGTGAAGAAGGCCAACGCCTGTGAAGCTCGCCGCCCGTGACACTCTCACGTAATAATGAGTTGGGGCTGTACACGCCCCGGAGTCTCAGGGGTACCGGCCTCAGGCCCTGGGACTCCCTCCCACGCCCAGTGGCAGCACTTAGCTCCGCGCTGGTGAGAAGACGTCGAAGACTAGACTATGTGCCGGACGCGACTTTTTCATTTGCTTTCTGCAGTTGGCTAGTTCATTCTCATTTGGAGTTTTATCGAAACTGTCGCCGCCTTTTGACCTGTGGTTCTTCGACTTTTTCGCTCTCCTGCCTCGATTTCTCTTGCGCGGGCCCCGGGAGCCCTCGTGAGCGTTCCTGCCCCTATCGCTCAAGTTTTCACGGCCCGGGTCTACTACTGGAGCGCCACTCCAGACCATGCCTCACGGGCACCATGACACGAATACAGGGCCTGGGTTGGTCGCCCCCACAGCTGAGGCTAGAGATTACTTGCGAATGGGTATACAACAGAAAGGAACAATACCAGAATAACAAAAACAATATGATGATTGACGACGTTAACCCAAACGCGCCCCCACGGGGCCACACATTGCTGTCTTTTTGCGCAGGAGAAAAGAAAGGAAAGAACAAAAGCAGGCGAAGCTCCCCCCGCGCCGGCCCTCATAGAAGACTCGAGCCGCCTCCGGAGCTCAGGCCGACTCCCTCTCGCGCTTCACCGGGGCGCGACGGCGAGCAGACCCGCTGCCACCCTCCAAGCAGGCACGACAGCATGGAGGATGGCTGCGGCCGCTGCTAGAAGGGTCGCTGCCCGAAGAAGAGCTGGTGAAGCTTGAGGAGTCACGAGCGTTGCCAACCGCCCGCGCGCTGCCCTCTTCATCCTCGCCGGGGCTGAGTCCCCGGCCGCGGTCGTCGTCTTCAGGGCAGCACCCTGCACGGCGACCATCTTCCCCAAACACCCTCACGTAGAGGGTGGCGTCGCCGTCGAACTTGAAGTGCAGAGAGCACCGGCGGCGGAGACCACGCGCGCGAGCAAACGTCTGCCAGCCGCGGGTCAGGGCCAGGTTCCCTACAGCGGAGACCTCCAGCGAAGCCCATGAGGCCCGGCTGCAGCAGCCATCTGCCTGGAGCCAGAGGCCACCCAAGGCGCCAGCTGGGAGCTCACCTAGGAGGAAGCGAGGGAGCTGAAGCCGGGCACCAGTTGGCTCCACCGCCCACACAATGAACTCCGGCAGCACCTCCGCAGTATGGAGGCGCGGCCTCGGGGGTCGCACGGCCGGAGCACGCCCGCCGACCAAGGCCAGCCGCTCATCACCGCGCAGCGAGCCACCTCCGCGACCACGGGGGACCGCCGTGGAGGCCACAGGATGCTTGCAAGGGCGACCTCGACCGCGCTTGGGCGGCGGAGAGGAAGACTCGACCTGGCGGGCCTTTCCTTTCTCTATGGCCGAAAACTTCCTTGGTGGAGCCATGAAGAAGAAGGAGAAGCAAGAGGGGATAGGCAGGAAGGGTGCATGCCATTCCATACTTATAGCCAGTGAAGGCCAACCATCGACCTCCATGATCGCAGGTAATCATGACCCGCTTTGCATGCAGGGACTTGTCGAATCCGTGCGGTTACCGAGGCGTCGTGGGGAAGCGGAGGCGCCCACATCCAATCAACCGCCACGTGGCACCCAAGGCCGTAGGCTGTTAGGGCCCGTGATGCTTTGCACTTGCCCTTTTGCCTCTCTGGTCGGCCAAGTCCGGGCGCGCCGTGGGCCCGGGGGCTACTGTCGGCGTTCTAGGAACGGGGGTCCCCAGACTTGCCTGCCTGCGGCCTGCGGCGTGGCTCAAAGGAGGCCTAGCACAACCCATCTTCATCAACACAAGCCCAGGACCCTCGCGAGGGGCCAAGCCTCGAGGGGTGGACGACAAGGAGCTTCCTCAGGCACGGCCTCGTCAGGCTGGCTCACGAGGAGGCGGAGAGTTCAAGGCGGGGTACCTTGCGAGGTGCCCCTGACGCAAGCCATGACGACCAAGGGTGCCAGTCGGGTGCCAGCCCGCGCAGTGTCCTCCCTTTCCTCTTTGGTGCAAAGGGGGCAAGCGCAGGCGAGAGCATCAAGCAAAGGCAACCATTTCGGTGCAACAAGACCAAGACCAGCCCAACGGCTGGAAGGAAGTCATTATGGAGCTGAAGCAGGCGTCACCACCAGAGCCTTTGACAGGCGAGGACCAACTTTAGTCAGGATAAGTGTACCCACTGTTCCCCTTTGAAATGGCCAATTGTTGGCGCCCTTCCCGCTCAATATTTGGGAAGAGGCCCAGAGCCTTTGCCTATAAATAGGACTAGCCACCCCCAGGGTAGAGGCATCTGGACCTGACCTAGCAATCGGGATCCTCACCAAGAAACCAGTAGATAGAGCGATTGAACTCCTCCCAGCAGTTTGTCGCACCAGCCAAGAACAGACCCTCGCGAGGCTGTTCTTCCTTGTATTGTTCATCATCAAGCCCAAGAGTCAATCCACCACACCACACACTGGAGTAGGGTATTACACCACAATGGTGGCCTGAACCAGTATAAATCTTGTGTCTATTGTGTTGTTCTGTTTGGTAGTTTAGATCCTAGCGATTCAGCGAGGAGCAAGCGAGCAGGGTGTTGAATCTCCGCGCGCACCCCAGTGTTTGAATCTCAAGGGTCTGCCGGGACCCGAAATCCGACAGTTCTGCCGGGGAAACATCCCTCCGGGAGGGGGAAATCATCACCATCGTCATCACCATCGATACTCTCATCGAGAGGGGGTCAATCTCCATCAACATCTTCACCAGCACCATCTCTTCTGAAACCCTAGTTCATCTCTTGTATCCAATCTTTGTCTCAAAGCCTCAGATTGGTACATGTGAGTTGCTAGAAGTGTTGATTACTCCTTGTAGTTGATGCTAGTTGGTTTATTCGGTGGAAGATCATTTGTTCAGATCCTTTATGCATATTAATACCCCTCTAATTTTGAACATGAATATGATTTGTGAGTAGTTACATTTGTTCTTGAGGACATGGGAGAAGTCTTGCTATAAGTAGTTATGTGCATTTGGTATTCGTTCGATATTTTGATGAGATGTATGTTGTCCTCTAGTGGTGTCATGTGAACGTCGACTACATGACACTTCACCATTGTTTGGGCCTAGAGGAAGGCATTGGGAAGTAATAAGTAGATGATGGGTTGCTAGAGTGACAGAAGCTTAAAGCCTAGTTTATGCGTTGCTTCATAAGGGGCTGACTTGGATCCATATGTTTCATGCTATGGTTAGGTTTACATAAATACTTCTTTTGTAGTTGCGAATGCTTGCAATGGGGGTTAATCATAAGTGGGATGCTCGTCCAGGAAAGGGCAGTACCCAAGCACTGGTCCACCCACATATCAAATTATCAAAGTAACGAACGCAAATCATATGAGCGTGATGAAAACTAGCTTGACGATAATTCCCATGTGTCCTCAGGAGCGTTTTCCTTCATATAAAAATTTGTCCAGGCTTGTCCTTTGCTACAAAAAGGATTAGGCCACCTTGCTGCACCTTATTTACTTTTGTTACTTGTTAACCATTATGAATTACCTTATAACAAAACTATCTGTTACCGATAATTTCAGTGCTTGTAGAGAATACCTTACTGAAAACCGCTTGTCATTTCCTTCTGCTCCTCGTTGGGTTTGACACTCTTACTTATCGAAAGGACTATGATAGATCCCCTACACTTTTGGGTCATCAAGAATCTTTTCTGGCGCCGTTGCTGGGGAGTGAAGCGCCTTTGGTAAGGAAAAATATATATAGTGTGCTGAAATTTACTGTCACTTGTTACTATGGAACATAATCCTTTGAGAGGCTTGTTCGGGGTATCTTCACCCTGACCAGTAGAGGAAAGAGTTGCTCCTCAACCTACTGAACCTACTGAAAATGTTTACATTGAAATTACTTCGGGTATGATAGAGAAACTGCTAGCTAATCCTTTTACAGGAGACGGAACATTGCATCCCGATTTGCACCTAATCTATGTGGATGAAGTTTATGGATTATTTAAGCTTGCACGTATGCCCGAGGATGTTATCAAGAAGAAGGTATTCCCTTTATCTTTGAAGGGAGAGGCATTGACATGGTTTAGTCTATGTGATGATATGGGATCATGGAACTACAACCGATTGAAATTGCAATTTCATCAGAAGTTTTATCTTATGCATCTTGTTCATCGTGATCATAATTACATATATAATTTTTGGCCTTGCGAAGGAGAAAGCATCGCTCAAGCTTGGGGAGGCTTAAGTCAATGTTATATTCATGCCCCAATCATGAGCTCTCAAGAGAAATGATTATTCAAAAAATTTATGCTCGGCTTTCTCTCAACAATCGCTCTATGCTCGATACTTCTTGTACTGGTTCTTTTATGATGAAGACTATTGAATTCAGATGAGATTTATTGGAAAGAATTAAACACAACTCTGAAGATTGGGATCTCGACGAAGGTGAAGAGTCAGGTATGACACCTAAGTTTGATTGTGTTAAATCTTTTATGGATACCGATGATTTTCGTGGATTTAGCACTAAATATGGACTTGACCCTGAGATATTAGCTTCTTTCTATGAATCATTTGCTACTCATGTTGACCTCCCTAAGGAGAAGTGGTTTAAATATAATCCTCCCATTTAAGTAAAAGTAGTTGCACCTATTAAAGTTGAAGAAAAGACTATCGCTTATAATGATCCTATTGTTCCTACTACCTATATTGAGAAACCACCTTTCCTTGTTAGGATAAAGGATCATGCTAAAGCTTCAACTGTGGTTCGTAAGAGTAATACCAGAACGCCTACACCACCTGAGCAAATTAAAGTTGAACCTAGTATTGCTATGGTTAAAGATCTCTTGGCTGATAATATTGATGGGCATGTTATTTACTTCTGTGATGAAGCGGCTAGAATTGCTAGACCCGATACTAAAAACATAGACCTGTTGTAGGCATGCCTGTTATTTCTGTTAAAATAGGAGATCACTTTTATCATGGCTTATGTGATATGGGTGCTAGTGCAAGTGCAATACCTCATTCCTTATACAAAGAAATTATGCATGCTATTGCACCTGCTTAGATAGAAGAAATTGATGTTGCAATTAAGCTTGCTAATAGAGATACTATTTCACCAGTTGGGATTGTTAGAGATGATGAAGTCTTGTGTGGTAAAGTTAAATATCCTGCTGATTTTCTTGTTCTTGGTTCCCCACAAGATGACTTTTGTCCCATTATATTTGGTAGACCCTTCTTGAATACTGTTAATGCTAAGATAGATTGCAAAAAGGTTATTGTTACGATTGGTTTAGGGGATATGTCTCATGAGTTTAATTTTGCTAAATTTAGTAGACAACCCCATGATAAAGAATTGCCTAGTAAGGATGGAATTATTGGTCTTGCTTCTATTGCCTTGCCTCCTAATGATCCTTTAGAACAATATTTGCTAGACCATGAAAATGATATGTTTACGAATGAAAGAAGGGAAATAGATGAAGTATTCTTTAAACAGGGACCTTTTTTGAAACACAACTTGCATGTTGAAATTCTAGGGGATCCTCCACCACCCAAGGGTGATCCCGTGTTTGAGCTTAAACCACTACCTGATACTCTTAAATATGCTTATCTTGATGAAAAGAAGATATATCTTGTTATTATTAGTGCTAACCTTTCAGAGAAGGAAGAGGGGAAATTATTGAATAACTCTGAAGAAGCACCGTGCTGCTATTGGATATACTCTTGATGATGTTAAGGGCATTAGTCCCACTCTTTGCCAGCACAAAATAAAATTGGAGAAAGATGCCAAACCAGTTGTTGTTCACCAATGACGGTTAAATCCTAAGATGAAAGAAGTGGTAAGAAAAGAAATACTAAATCTCCTGGAGGCAGGTATAATCTATCCCATTGCTGATAGTCAGTGGGTAAGTCCTGTCCATTGTGTCCCTAAGAAGGGAGGTATTACTGTCGTTCCTAATGATAAAGATGAATTGATCCCGCAAAGAATTGTTACAGGTTATAGGATGGTAATTGATTTCCGCAAATGAAATAAAGCTACTAAAAAGGATCATTACCCTTTGCCTTTTATGGATCAAATGCTAGAAAGATTATCCTAACATACGCATTTTTGCTTTCTAGATGGTTACTCTGATTTCTCTCAAATACTTGTGTCAAAAGAGGATCAAGAAAAGACCACTTTTACTTGCCTTTTGGTACTTTTGCTTATAGACGTATGCCTTTTGGTTTATGTAATGCACCTGCTAACTTTCAAAGATGTATGCTGGCTATATTCTCTGACTTTTGTGAAAAGATTGTTGAGGTTTTTCATGGATGATTTCTCCATTTATGGATCTTCTTTTGATGATTGCTTGAGCAACCTTTTGATCGAGTTTTGCAGAGATGTGAAGAAACTAATCTTGTCTTGAATTGGGAAAGATGCCACTTTATGGTTAATGAAGGCATTGTCTGGGGGAATAAAATTTCTGAAAGAGGTATTGAAGTTGATAAAGCTAAAGTTGATGCTATTGAAAAGATGTCGTGTCCTAAGGACATCAAAGGTATAAGAAGTTTCCTTGGTCATGCCGGTTTTTATAGGAGATTTATTAAGGACTTCTCTAAAATTTCTAGGCCTCTGACTAATCTCTTACAAAAAGATATTCCTTTTGTCTTCGATGATGACTGTGTATAAGCATTTGAAATACTTAAGAAAGCTTTGATTTCAGCACCTATTGTTTAGCCACCTGATTGGAATTTACCCTTTGAAATTATGTGTGATGCTCGTGATTATGCCGTAGGTGCTGTTCTAGGACAAAGAGTTGATAAGAAACTAAATGTTATCCAATATGCTAGTAAAACTCTAGACAGTGCCCAGAGAAATTATGCTACCACTGAAAAAGAATTTTTAGCAGTTGTATTTGCTTGTGATAAGTTTAGACCTTATATCATTGACTCTAAAGTAACTGTTCACACTGATCATGCTGCTATTAAATATCTTATGGAAAAGAAAGATGATAAACCTAGACTTATTAGATGGGTTCTCCTACTACAAGAATTTGATTTGCATATTATTGATAGAAAGGGAGCTGAGAACCCCGTTGTAGAAAACTTGTCTAGGTTAGAGAATTTTCTTGATGACCCACTACCTATTGATGATAGCTTCCCTGATGAACAATTAGCTGTCATAAATGCTTCTCGTACTGCTACATGGTATGCTGATTATGCTAATTAGATTGTTGCTAAATTTATACCACCTAGTTTCATATACCAGCAAAATAAAAAGTTTTTCTATGATTTAAGACATTACTTCCGGGATGATCCACACCTTTATAAAGGAGTAGATGGTGTTATTAGACATTGTGTACCTGAGCATGAACAGGAGCAGATCCTAAGCAAGTGTCATTCCGTGGCTTATGAAGGACACCACGCTGGAGATAGAACTGCACATAATGTATTGCAATCCGGTTTTTATTGGCCTACTCTCTTCAAGGATGCCTGTAAGTTTGTCTTATCTTGCGATGAATGTCAAAGAATGGGTAATATTAGTAGACGTCAAGAAATGCCTATGAATTATTCACTTGTTATTGAACCATTTGATGTTTGGGGCTTCGATTATCTGGGACCGTTTCCTTCCTCTAGTGTGCATACACATATTTTAGTTGTTGTTGATTACGTTACTAAGTGGTTAGAAGCTATTCCAACTAGTAGTGCTGATCATAACACTTCTATTAAGATGCTTAAAGAAGTTATTTTTCCGAGGTTTGGAGCCCCTAGATACCTAATGACTGATGGTGGTTCACATTTTATTCATGGTGCCTTTCATAAAATGCTTGCTAAGTATGATGTTAATCATGGAATTGCATCTCCATATCACCCACAGTCTAGTGGCCAAGTAGAACTGAGTAACAGAGAGCTTAAATTGATTTGGCAAACGACTGTTAATTGATCTAGAAAGAATTGGTCCAAGAAACTTGATGATGCATTATGGGCTTATAGAACTACATATAAAAATCCTATGGGTATGTCTCCATATAAAATGGTTTATGGAAAAGCATGTCACTGACCTCTCGAACTAGAACATAAGGCAGATTGGGCCATTAAAGAGCTCAATTATGATTTCAAACTTGCCGGTGAGAAGTGGTTATTTGACAATAGCTCACTTGATGAATGGAGAACTCAAGCCTATGAGAATGCCAAACTGTTTAAAGAAAAAGTTAAAAGATGGCATGACAAAAGGATACAAAAGCATGAGTTTAATGTAGGTGATTATGTGTTGCTTTTCAACTCTCGTTTAAGATTTTTTGCAGGAAAACTCCTCTCTAAATGGGAAGGTCCTTACGTTATCGAGGAGGTCTATCGCTCCGGTGCTATAAAAATCAACAACTTCGAAGGCACAAGTCAGAAGGTGGTGAACGGCCAAAGAATCAAACATTATATCTCAGTAATCCAATAAATGTTGAAACTAATGTTATTGAAACCGTGACCCCGGAGGAATACATAAGGGACACTTTCCAGAACATTTCAGACTCCAAAAAGGAATAGGTATGTGGTACGGTAAGTAAACCGACTCCAAAACAGTTCTAATAGCAATTTTTCTCCGTTTTGGAATATTTAAGAAAATAGGAAAATAAGAAGTAGTTTGGGAAGGACACGAGGCATCCACGAGGGTGGAGGGCGCGCCCTACCCCCTGGGTGCGCCCCCTACTTCATGGGCACCTCGTGTTCTCTCCGGACTCCGTTTTCTTGCACAATACTTCTTTTGGTTGGTAAAAATTCATTATATAATCTCCCGAAGGTTTTGACTACCCTATCACGCAAATATCCTCTGTCTTTGTTTCAAGCTGTTTTCTGTCAGATTTGTCAAGGCCAGCCATCATGTCGTCACCCTCCTTCAACAATGAAGGCAACGATGCTTGGCTAGTGAAGATGGAGCTGAAGAGAGAAGAACCCGGGGAGATCAACAAGGATGATAGGATCAAGAAGGTCATGGAGGATCAAGCTCCGGCGGTAGAAAAAGAAGACATCCTTCAACCTCATCACAACCTTCTTACCCCAACTGATATTGAAGCTTTCAAGATGATTGAGTTAGCTCGCATAAAAAACAAGTATCTCACACGTGAAAATATGTTGTTGAAGGAGCATATCACCGCACTCAAGGGCATTATCCGCAAACTGGAGGAGCTCCTATGCTCGATGTGCGACTATCCATCATCACCACCATCTTCTTCACCAGCAAAGGAGAACTGAACACATGGGTATGGGCACTCCCCTTGGCAACTGCCAAGCTTGGGGGAGGTGCCCCGGTATCATATCACCATCACACTCCTATCTTTACCGTTTTTCTTAGTTGGATCCTTTTTGTAATATGTTGATCTAGTAGAACAAAGTTTTGGTATGATTTAGTTTTGAGTTTTGCTTTATGATCCCTCTATGTAATTGAGTCCGTGAGCTATATATAATAAAGATTAGTGTTGATTCAAGGGCTTGACTATATTGTTATGATCTTGAGAAAAAGAAAAAGAAAGAATAAAAAGAAATATGAGATCATATGGATCTTATGGAGAGTAATGACTCCACATAAATAGTATGATGAATAAAAGTTTTTGAGAGTTGACAAACATAGTTTTGGTCATCGTTGCAATTAATAGGAAGTAATAAAGAAAGAGTGGTTCTCACATATAAATATACTATCTTGGACATATTTTATGATTGTGAGCACTCATTAAAATATGATATGCTAAAGAGTTGATGTTGGACAAGGAAGATAACGTGATGGGTTATGTTTTCTTATATCCGAAATAAAGTATTGTCATGGATCATCCAACATGTTGAGCTTGCCTTTCCCCCTCATGCTAGCCAAATTCCTTGCACCAAGTAGAGATACTACTTGTGCTTCCAAATATCCTCAAACCCAGTATTGCCATGAGAGTCCACCATATCTACCTATGGATTGAGTAAGATCCTTCAAGTAAGTTGTCATTGTTGTATGCAATAAAAATTGCTCTCTAAATATGTGTGACTTATTAGTGTGGAGAAAATAAGCTTTATACGATCTTGTGATATGGAAGCAACAAAAGAGACGGACTGCATGATAAAGGTCCATATCACAAGTGGCACTATAAAGTGACCTTATTTTGCATTAAGATTTCATGCATACAACCATAAAAGCACATGACAACCTCTGCTTCCCTCTACGAAGGGCCTATCATTTATTCTTGTCTTATACATTATGCAAGAGTCAGGGTGATCTTCACCTTTCCTTTTTACATTTTATCCGTTGGCAAGCACCTTGTGTTGGAAAGATCCTGATATATATATCAAATTGGATGTAATTTAGCATGAACTATTATTGTTGACATTACCCTTGAGGTAAAAGGTTGGGAGGCAACACTATAAGCCCCTATCTTTCTCTGTGTCTGATTAAAACTTCATACCCATAAGTATTGCGTGAGTGTTAGCAATTGTGAAAGACTAAATGATAGTTCAGTATGTGGACTTACTGAAAAGCTCTTATATTGACTCTTTCCGATGTTATGATAAATTGCAATTGCTTCAATGACCGAGATTATAGTTTGTTAGCTTTCAATGAAGTTTCTGATTCATACTTGACATTGTGGATAGATTATTACTTGAGCATAAGAAATCATATGACAATATATATATATATATATATATATATATATATATATATATATATATGTTGTTGTTATAAGAATGATCATGATGCCCTCATGTCCGTATTTTATTTTATCGACACCTCTATCTCTAAACATGTGGACATATTTTTCGATTTCGGCTTCTGCTTGAGGACAAGCGAGGTCTAAGCTTGGGCGAGTTGATACGTCCATTTTGCATCATGCTTTTATATCGATATTTATTGTGTTGTTGGCTGTTATTACACATTATGTCACAATACTTATGCCTATTCTATCTTATTTTACAAGGTTTACATGAAGAGGGAGAATGCCGGCAGCTGGAATTCTGGGCTGGAAAAGGAGCAAATATTAGAGACCTATTCTGGACAACTCCAAAAGTCCTGAAACTCCATGAAAGTTATTTTTGGAATTAATAAAAAAATATTGAGCGAAGAAAGTACCAGAGGGGGCCCACACCCTGGCCACGAGGGTGGGGGGCGCGCCCTACCCCCTAGGCGCGCCCCCTGCCTCGTGGCCCCCCTGGCAGTCCTCCGGTGGCCATCTTCTACTATATGAAGTCTTTTACCTTGGAAAAAAATCATAAGCAAGCTTTCGGGACGAAACACCACCGCCACGAGGCGGAACCTTGGCGGAACCAATCTAGGGCTCCGACGGAGCTGTTCTGCCGGGGAAACATCCCCCCTTCAGGGGGAAATCATCACCATCGATCCTCTCATTGGGAGGGGATCAATCTCCATCAACATCTTCGCCAGCACCATCTACTCTCAAATACTAGTTCATCTCTTGTATCCAATCTTTGTCTCAAAGCCTCAGGTTGGTACCTGTGGGTTCATAGTAGTGTTGATTACTCCTTGTAGTTCATGCTAGTTGGTTTATTCGGTGAAAGATCATATGTTTAGATCCTTTATGCATATTAATACCCCTCTGATTATGAACATGAATATGATTTGTGAGTAGTTACGTTTGTTCCCGAGGACATGGGAGAAGTCTTGCTATAAGTAGTGATGTGAATTTGGTATTCGTTCGATATTGTGATGAGATGTATGTTGTCTCTCCTCTAGTGGTGTTATGTGAACGTCGACTACATGACACTTCACCATTGTTTGGGCCTAGAGGAAGGCATTGGGGAGTAATAAGTAGATGATGGGTTGCTAGAGTGATAGAAACTTAAACCCTAGGTTATGCGTTGCTTCGTAAGGGGCTGATTTGGATTCATATGTTTCACGCTATGGTTACGTTTACCTTAATACTTATTTTATAGTTGCGGATGCTTGCAATAGGGGTTAATCATAAGTGGGATGCTCATCCAAGAAAGGGCAGTACCCAAGCACCGGTCCACCAGCATATCAAATTATCAAAGTAACGAACGCGAATCATATAAGCGTGATGAAAAGTAGCTTGACGATAATTCCCATGTGTCCTCGGGAGCGTTTTCCTTCATATAAGAATTTGTCCAGGCTTGTCCTTTGCTACAAAAAGGATTGGGCCACCTTGCTGCACCTTATTTACTTTTATTATTTGTTACCCGTTACGAATTACCTTATCACAAAACTATCTGTTACCGATAATTTCAGTGCTTGTAGAGAATACCTTACTGAAAACCGCTTGTCATTTCCTTCTACTCCTCGTTGGGTTCGACACTCTTACTTATCGATAGGACTACGATAGATCCCCTACACTTGTGGGTCATCAAGGGTGGAGGGGTATATATAGCCTCCACACAAAATCTAACCGTTACACACAATATACCAAACTCGGTGGGACCGAATCAAAAAACTCGGTCGAACTGATTTAGTACATGATGTGACTCTTAGGCAAATTCGGTGGGACCGATATGATCTACTCGGTGGGACCGAGGGTTAGGGTAAAATCTCATCTCAGTTTGACCGATTACACATCTCGGTGGCACCAATATGGTAATAAGGAAAACAGAGAGTTGGTCAGGCAAACTCGGTGGGACCGATTACATAATCTTGGTGGGACCGAAATTATTTCAATAGACAACAGAGAGTTTGCAAGCCCATCTCAGTGAGAACGAGATCCCATCGGTGTGACCGAACTGATTAGGGTTTCTGGCAATGGCTATGACAAATGAACTCGGTGGCGTTGGATGGATCAAATCGGTGGGGCCGAGTTTGACTTTTGGTTTTGGAAAAATGTGGATATGAGAAAGTGGTTGAGGGCTTTGGAGCATATCACTAAGCACTTTGAGCAAGCAGGCCATTAAGCAACACCTCATCCCTTTTAATAGTATTGGCTTTCCTATAGACTCAATGTGATCTTGGATCACTGAAAATGGAAAATGCAGAGTCTTGAGCTTTGAGCCTGAGCCAATTCTTTGTCCTTAGCATCTTGAAGGGGTTCCACATCCTCTTGTCCACTCCACTCCACTGTTGGACTTATCTAAAATATACTGGATGGAAGTATCAGTCCAACAAGAGATATGTTGACATCAATTACCAAAATGACCCAGCGAGCACTTGTGCTTTCACCGGCATACTTCCCGTCTTGCAATCTCATCCTCAAACCATTTTTGATAAACCACCATGTGTTATCCTTCCCTTATTACATGGAGTATGCTTCTTTTTTGTCGGTGTAAGTGTCTTCAACTCGTGTTATTGGGCAGTAATTGTTTCCTTTCTACCTCCTTTTGCAAACAGGGCTATCCATTTTCACCTCGTTGCTATTGCAACCTTTTGGTGAACTGCACAAATCACTTTTTTCTTAAGAGTGGTTTTTGCACTTCCGCCAAAATGTCACACGGGCAACGTTTTTACATTTCTGGGGGACTGCAGAAAGGGAGATTGGTTTTGCTATCCTCCTCATCCAACTTCGTGCCTAATCTTCTCCAACAAGTAGTTAGTCTTAAAGAGAGATCGTAGAGGTGATCGGCTTCTATTTGTGTGTGTTATGTTTCATCATCTGGTTCCACTTTTATTGTAATCACACTAACTGGATACCTTTGCAAATAGGGATGGTCTACTCGATTTTAGTGGAGCTGCACAAAATGATTGCATTGTGGTGTCCTCCATACACCTCTTTTTGGCTATAGAGCTGGGTGAAACTAGCTGCCAAGCAATGAACACTTTGCCAAGGAAATGGAGCCATGCCTACGAACAACATCGATCACTTATATATTTTTCTTTATTTGTACACCTTCTCACAACTTTGTCTACAGTTGTGATGTGGATATTGGCGCTGATCTGCGAACCATTGAGATGCATTAGCAGCCATGGTAGTTTCATTTGCATTTGATGGAATGTTGTAACGAGATAATCTTGACGCAAGAGACATGAATCCTAAGTTGAAACCTTTTTTCCTGTGGGAACAAAAGTTGAAACCATCATAGCATCACAAATTATGCGGACATATAAACAAATCCTGAAGGATTGATAGCAATGCCAGAAATAGTTCAACTTTGTTTCGCCGACAAGTGGGACATCCTTCATCCGGCTCCACCTACCATGCAGCAATATTGAGTGCACAACTGCATGGAAAGATTCACCCCGCTCATTGCGCCGCAGTAGTAATGACTAGTGAGCAGTCAAACCACAGTGTCCCACCTTCGCCACAGTAAGTTGCTCGAACGAAGCAACCATCATTTCTCAGTTCCTTGAATCTGCTGGTACTCCCATATTCCTAGAGTAATAAGTTGCTCGGGCGAAGCAACCATCACTTCACCTTTCCCACAGTAAGTACTAGTACCTCCTTTTTTTACTCTAGAAACAACCACAGACACGAATATTGGCAGTAGCAGCACATCAACTGTATCAAAAATTGAAACCAACCAATGAACTACTACTAATGGTGAGCGTTTGCTAGTACGTATCATGTACTCCGTCCGTCCATGTATATAGGGCTTAATGCATTTTCCGAGACTAACTTTGGCCCTGTTTGGATCCATGGGTTAGAGTTAGTTTGAGCTAGTTGGGGCTCAAATAGCCCTAAAGTATCCAAACATGAGGGTTAAATTGGAGCAAGTTAGACTTGTTCGGTTCAACCGCCTCCCTAGGTGTTTGGAGAGGAGTTGGCCGGCGTGAGGCGGTTCTATAGGTGGGCAGGCGGCTTGTAAGCAAATGTTTCTCCTCATGCTGCGACCGACCATGCACACGTTGGCGAGGGAGAAGGCGTAGTAAGCAAGCTTCTCGTCGCTCTGCGAGTTGATGGGACACATCAAAGTTATTTAGTATGTACTCTCTCAAAAAAGGGCTGACCATGTCATGGCTACCATCCCATGCTCCTCGTTGAGTACATGCACTATTCGCATGCCATCGAGGAGAAAAGTATTGTGTATTAGGTGCCATCAAAGTGCATGACTCACTTACGCACTGCTTATCTGATTATCTCCATTTTCTTGCATGACACGTGCACCTTGATGCTAGATGTCTCGCGTGTTGGCAAAGGATGAACAAAGCTCACGTCAAAAAAGAGAGTGGAAGAACGTAGATTCCCGACGACCGAGAAGGAGCAAGGAACCTCGTGGTGGAGCGTCTGCACTCATAATATTTTATATTATTCAATGATATAAAATCAACCAATCATCTCCAAGTGGACTGGAAGAGTACGAAACATGGCAGCCCAGTGTAGTTACATCATACTACATGGCCAACCCACGCTATCACCATATTTCATGGCTTCCGTGCGACACCTAGCTCTAGTAATCGAGTAGCCTATATCGCTTCTCGCTCCTCGTCACTCTCAAAATGCGGCGGGCTAGCGTTTTTGCCATCTATTGAGGTCGGTTAACTCATCATATGTTAGCGACATGCCAAGAGCATCCTAAAACAAATGTACTCTATTGTTATGCCAAGAATAGGAAGCGCTTTGACCGACGGACCAAGCGAGACAGGCGTGCTATGCCGTGAGTGGGTCTAGTTTCTCATTTTGAACTCGTTTAGAACACTTGGTTTTGACTATTGATAAGATTTTATATAGGGCCTAATGTATTTATAGCGACCAGACCTCAAACAGTCTGATCTCTGTGCATCAGTGTCATCCCTGAATCGGTAATGCTGACACGCACAGTACTTGAGGATTTATAACATAGTAGCAATCACACACTTATTACATCAAATGTCTCAAAAGAGAACTTATTACAATAAATATGGCTTAATGCCATCTAAAATCGATAACAGCGGAAGGCTTGGAAGATAAAGTGAGTCCATCAACTCCAACGGCATCACTGAGTGAAATACAACGACCTATGGCACCTTACTCGTCGTCTGAAAAGTCTGCAACGTGAATGTTGCAGCCCGAATCAGGTCAGCACATCGAATATGCTGCCAATGTAACACATAGAGTAATGAACAGAATAATTGCTATCACTACATGCATATATGGCTGGTGGAAAGCTCTATGGTTATGGTTTTGCATAAAGCCAATTTTCCCTACAGCAAAGGAATAAATTTTATTTAACTATCATGGTGGTTGTCAGACATTGAGAAGGTTCCTCCAACTCAATCCCAATTAATCATCATCATTAAACCCAATCAAATTATACTAAGAATGATGAGATCAACATAATAATCCAAGAACAAAACGTCCATAACCGGGGACATGGCTAACCATGATTAGTTTGTACACTCTGCAAAGGTTTGCGCACTTTTCCCCACAAGACTCGAATACATCCATGGTCGGAGAATCGAGACACAGTCTTTCTGAAGCATTAACTCTTTACTCTGGATAGACAGTACCGCCTACAACCCACTACATCAGCTAGTCTACCTCTTCAAGAGCTTCACGCAACTTACTCAACTATGCCAGAGCCCATAATGGCTTGTGGCTGCACACGGAAGTTTCTAGCATGAATAATCTTACGATCCCTTTGAGCCTGGGTGGCGGACCGTAGGATGATCACACGGGTACTCTGGGATATCCTAGGACAACTCTGGATTCTCTAGGTGCCCTGACAACCACTGGGTACTCCAGGGTGCCTCAAGTAATCCATCCAGATGTGTATTTAAGTAGCCACCTTAAATTAACCATTAATTAACAATACTCACATCTGTCATGGGTTTACTCACCCAAACCACGTCTACAAGCATAGCATAGCAATATAATCATAACGTAGAAGTAACTCCCAAAGGGTTGATAATAAACATGACAATAGGTTCTACCTCGTCATCTACTTCCCAAAACCCACATATTAATCAGATGTTAACCATGCAATTGTTTGAGGATTGATCTAATGCAATAAAACTGGGTAGTAAAGAGGTATGATCAAAGTGTTACTCGCCTTGCTGGTGATCCGTGAAAACTAGAGACTCGTAGTAGCATGCTTCGCACTCCGGGTACTCTATTGCAAACAAGCAAGCATACAATAAGCACTCAACTAGAAGCACGGGTAAAACTCAAATAAGACATCTAACCAAAAAGTTCAACTTAAGAACTCCGGTTTGCAAAAAGAATCAAATTAAACGAAGCAAAGAAACTCAAACTGCGAAAGAAACAAGATCCATTTACTAATATGGACTTAAGTCAAATTCTACAGTAGCAAAATCTTGCCCAAGTTGATTAAACAGAAAGAGGGCTTCGAGACAAAGATCTAGGCGCTTGAATCGCCTGATTCTGATAAACAAGCGAAACGATAAACTAAAACGAAAATCAGGGCAGAAATCGTGATCGAAAATAATCGCGGAAAACCCTGGCAAAAGAAAATCTGACGAACGGGCTAACGAACGAACGTTCCCTGTCTGCGGCTAACGGGTGAAAACCGTTCGTGAAAACGAACGTACGAACAAGCGTTAGCTAAATAACTAAACCGGGGGAAAAAGTAAAAACCATTCTAAAAAAATAACCGAGGGTTTCTAATAAAACCGAACGGTTTTCCTGCAAAAACCGACGGCTACCTCGGGTCGCATGACGGCGGCGGCGGCAGCGAGCAACTCCGGTTGGGCGGTGGGATCGGCGGCGAGGCAGCGGTCGGCGACGACGTCGTCTGGTGGCGGGGCGGGGCGGCGGGTGGCGGCGGCGGATCGATCCGGGGCGGGGCTAGGGTTTGGGGCGGCTTAGGCCTTGCCTCTTAAAGGTCGGCCTGGCTGGAGTCCTAGTCGGGCACGGCCCGGCTAGGTCGATTGACTTTTTTTTAATAATTCCACGCAGAAAAACGAAGAAAAGAAATATTAAACGGACTCCAAAAATCCCGAAATATATTTTCCCCGTCCTCTAAAAATATAGCGGACAAAGTGAACATTTATTTGGGCCTCTAATGCAATTTTGAATAATGCATTTTTCCTAATTCAAATAAAAATAGCGATAAAACTCCGAATAAAATTCTTATTTGATTTTAATATTTAACCTACAATATTTCCTTATTTTGGAAAAGTCATTTTATCCCCTCTCTTTTATTTTCATATAAGAAATATTCGAAGTGAAAATAATTAAAATCAAATGATCCTCTTTTCAAAATTTGAGAGAACTCAAATATGAAAATAACGAAATCCCCAACTCTCTCCGTGGGTCCTTGAGTTGCGTAGAATTTCTAGGATCAACCCAAAAGTCAATAAAATATGATATGCATTGATAATCTAATGTATAACATTCCAAATTGAAAATTTGGGATGTTACAGTATTCTTCGAGGATGCCTTTGACTATTGCTAAGATTTTATATAATTTGAAAATTATATCATTTGAAGATACTTTCACGCTCCCTTTTCAAAATAAAAGATCCTTTCACATACGAATTTGACTGTATGCTTTGAGCAACTTGCATGTCCTATACTTCTCCTGTTTGAATACTCTAACTTAGCTAGAGGTTAGGCTTACTCATGACTAACCCTGAACTAACTCTAGCCAAAGAGGTGTTTGGCTGACAGGTTTAGATTGACAATAAATGCACTTGATGGAGAGAGAAAAGTGATTTTTCAGTGGGCCCAAGGAGAACTATCTCCAATTAGCACCTCTTGGGTGGGATAGTTTTTTTTGGTGGGTTCGGTGCAACTTGCTCCAATTTAACCCTCATGCTTGGATACTTTACAGCTATTTGAGCCCCAACTAGCTCAAAATAACTCTAACCCATGGACCCAAACATGGCCAAAGTTAGTCTCGGAAAACGCATTAAGCCCTATATACATGGACAGACAGAGTACATGATACGTACTAGCTAACGCTCACCAGTAGTAGTAGTTCATTGGTTGGTTTCGATTTTTGATTCAGTTGTTGTGCTGCTACCGTCCAATATTTGCGTGTGGTTGTTTATAGAATAAAAAAAGGAGCTACCCCTACTTATGTTACTCCCACTATGCCTAGCCTAAGGTTAATAGGTGACCTTGCGCTTGGCTCTTCGCCTCTTCCGGAAGTCGAACAATAATGACGGTACTACAGTAGTACTTCTGGCAATCTGACACCAAATGAACTACTCCACATCCACCACTTGTAAGCAAAAGTTTCTCCTCGTGTTGCGAGCCACCACACATGCGTTGGCGAGGGGAAGGCGTAGTAAGCAAGCTTCTCATCGTTCTGCGAGTTGACGGGACACATCAAAGTTATTTAGTACGTACTCTCTCCAAAAAAAGGGCTGGCCATGTCATGGCAACCATACTGTGCTCCATCGTTGAGTACGTGCACTATTCACGTGCCATGGAGGAGAAAAAATATTGCATAGTAGGTGCCATCGAAGTGCACGACTCACTTTCGCACTGCTTATCTGATTATCTCCATTTTCTTGCATGACACGTGCACCTTGATGCTAGATGTTTCGTGTGTTGGCAAAAGGATGAACAAAGCTCACGTAAAAAAGAGTTGAAGAACATAGATTCCCGACGACTGAGAAGTAGCAAGGAACCTCGCGGTGGAGCGTATGCAAGGAACCTTGCGTGTTTTCCCCTGTTTTTTGCCTCCTGCCCACCTATAAACAAATAAAAGAACATGAACTCTTCACTGACCACTAGAGACGATACACCAAGATGCTAAGTTGAAGATGTTTCATAGTTTATATTGATAACCATGCAAGAGGCCGCGCATGTACAGGACGCATGCAGCCACACATGTACACACGCCAATGCACTAACTTATGCCGATCCAACTCATGCACATACGCGCACAACTTGGAGCACACAACGCACGTACACAACACATGTATGCACACACACTCGGCCACAGAATGCATGTGAATAACACATGCATGCACACGCACTCGACTGCATGGAGACGTGCGCCATCTGCGGTAACGTCCGGTTCGTCGTGGTACGGTGAAGGTCACACACAACAGCACCTACGCATCTCTTGTAGCACCTCTTTGCCATCGTAGCTCAACGACTAGTTGGAGATGAAGACGACCGTAGACTCGGCCTTAGAGCTAGCACCGATGGAAAAGCACGCATGGTGCACGCACACGAGCACGTACGGAGTGCCCACAACATGGTGCGTCTCCAGTCGCCTCTACTCCTTCTGCACACGTTGTCTATCAAGGCGGTTACATGCCTAATGATGATGTGGGTGAGATCATCTAGGACTCAGATGATGACTTGGAAAATTATGAGACTACCCACAGTGGGAGTAACATAGGTAGTAATATCACACATGTCTAGATATAGTAGATGATGTGGCAAGCAATAGATGAAGAAAGAGAGGAAAGTAGTAACATCACACATATCAAAGCAAGATGTGTCTATAGCCTAATAAATGAAGTGTTGGATGTTACCACACATATGTTACTATGGAGGTAGTAACAAAGACTAGTAACATGAGCATGTTACTTGTCTATATTACTACCCACTGAGGCTAGTCTGAGGGGGTGTCTCCAACAGTGTTCCTCGGCTCACACCTCCTGCATCACCGTGGTCGAGCTTGGAGTCATTCATCTGGTACACGTGGCATCTCAGATCTTGACACAAGGTGACATACACCGTCAAGGTCCACGGTCAAGGGGGTGCTAAGTGCTAAGTGCTTAGATGTGCTTAGATGAGGTGCTAATTGCATTAAATGGCTTAGCAACTCAAGTCTCCAATGCATAGGTGCTTAGTTTGTTGTTGCTAAGCTTGCTTCATTTAATTAGCTATAGACTCAAAATTGTCTTTCCACCGTTTCTTCTTGGGGTCACCAAACTAGTCTCTCTCTTCTTAATTAACTTGCCACATCATATTTTATGCCTACGTGGCAGGCTTAGCAGCTATACATGGTGGAGCACTGGGAGCGCCTATGGCTGGTCATAGCGGGGAGTAACTTATACTGTAACATATTACTATGTTACTCTAAACATCTCTATAAACCGGAAAGGAGGGAGTAGTAACATAGACTAGTGTCATATGCATGAAACAACTAGTGAGTATGGGAAGCACATGATATTTCCCCGTCCGGACAGATCCCAAGTTGGCTTCTCACCTTCTTGGCCCAACAAAAACCCCTCCCCCTCCCGCGCGCGCTTCCCGCCCGGTGCCAGCTGAGGCCCGCCGCTCCACATTAATGGCAAGTCAGGGCAACGCGACCTCTCACTGCTTCCGCCGTTGAAGTGGCGCGCTAACTGAGGGCACCGCCTGCTGCACGCCCGACATTTTAGACTACAAAGTGGAGAGAAACTTTAGAGCAAGTACTACAATTAGATGACATAAGCAGGCTATAGGGATTTAAATATAGTATTTGTGCTTAGTTGAAGGAGAGAGAAGATGTGAGAGAAGAGAAGTGGGTTGTAAACTTGTAGCCGGTTGTAGGAGGAGTTCCAACATACTTTGTGAGACAAAAGGTGGGGCCATTATTAAAGATATAGTATTATACTAAAGGGACTAACTATTGTACTAGCAGGCTATTAGGTTGGTTCTAGATGATGTGTCAACTTCATATAGCCGGATGTTGGCTATACTATTAACCATGCTCTAAGTGTGGTGTTAGTGGGACTAAAGTTTAGTCCCATCACTACAAAAAAATACACCTCCGTGATGATACGTGTTTGTCACAGTAGGTCGCATTTTTTGTCATGCATGTACATCCATGACAAATTTATGACAGAATCAAGATAGTCATACCTGTGCTGTCGTAGAAGTGTTTGATGACATTACCAAAATTATCATCACGAAAGTGTCCACTTCCATGACGATAAATCGTGCGTCACATAACTGCTTTTGTCAAGGGTGACCGACACGTGGCATCCACCGTAACGGAACGCCTTTAAGATATCGGGTCGGGTTTAGGATCCGATAACCCGTTAACAGCCCCGACCAATGGGGATTTTCCACGTGTAAAATCATCATTGGCTGGAGGAAACACGTGTTGGCTCACCGTTGGACAGATGTCATCCACTCATTGGACAAAAGGCGCCTATGATACGTCGACACGTAGCACGGCCCAACAGCGGCCCATTCCTGTGAAAAGGCCGGCCCGTTTGACTTGGCCAAAAGGTGGCGGCCCGGCCCATGGAAAGCCTGTTAAAGGCATGTTCGCATATAGCCCATTTACAGCCCGCTAACCCAAGGCCCGTTACGCCCTATCTGAATTAGGCCCAGTAGCATCATCTGGGCCATCCAATATGATTCTAGCCCGTTTTCACTTCTGGCCCATGTATGGCCCATGACGTCTTTCGGCCCATATGAGGCCCTATGTAACTCTTGGCCTATTAACGGCCCGTGGTGAAACTGGCCCGCAATGAACAGTGTATCACTTTACACCCACTAACGGCCCGTGGTGAAAATGGCCCGTAATGAACAGTGTATCACTTTATACCCATTAATGGCCCGTTATTTAGTTGGGCCGTTTCCAGCCCATGTTATCTTTCGGCCTTCTCAGAGCCCATTTATTCTTGGGCTCATTTTGAGCATTCGTTTACTTACGACCCGTTACTGTAATTTTCTGCTTGTGGGCCAAATTCAGCCCGTGGTTACAGTCGGCCCGTTTGTGGTCCGTTAATACATTGGGTCGTTTCATAGCGTCATCAAATACAACCTATTAACGATGGCCCGTTATGGTCGGCCCATGAACGAACGATTCCAACTCTAGCCCGTTTACGGCCATAATGCGGCCTGTTATTGGCGCATGTTTGGCCAATCGATCATACGGCCCGTATAAGGCCCATTGATGATAGGTCCCATAGAAGGCCCATTGTTTCTACGGCCCGTAGAAGGCCAAATGTTTCTATGGCCCGTAGAAGGCCTACTGTTTCTATAGCCCGTAGAAGGCCCACTGT
Source organism: Triticum dicoccoides (assembly GCF_002162155.2). Lineage (NCBI taxonomy): Eukaryota > Viridiplantae > Streptophyta > Magnoliopsida > Poales > Poaceae > Triticum > Triticum dicoccoides. The sequence continues at coordinate 224,084,275 of NC_041391.1, forward strand.
TTCTACGGCCCGTAGGAGGCCCAGTGTCACTACAGTAAATATTAGCCCATGGTTATTGTGGCCTAGTTTTAAAAAAATAGGTTATTGCAGCCACTAGCAAACCGCGGAAAAAGAACTGCACTGACTACAAGCAAACAAATAAACAAGACAACAAGGAAATAAATAAGCAAGCAACTTTTGCTAGGCTATCACAGCTATTACACATATTACATCCACTGGGCATCAAAGTTCACCACCAGTGCATATATAGGGAAAACAACAGCATATAAACACCGCAGCAAAACAAGTCCAGAACTGAAACCACTTTAGAAGAGTTCAAGAAACAATATACTGGGTACCCATAATGTTGGCAAGATGCTTAGCAAGCTTATTAAATTTCTCTTGTATGGCGCTTAAATCCTCCAGCGCTTGCTGTTGCACAAGAAAGTATGCATCTGAATTCTGCAGGGACTTCCTCAGTCCTTTGGCTTCTTGCCGCAGCACAGATGACTGATGCCTTTCAGCTTGTAGCTGAGACTGAAGAAGCCGGAGTGATTCAAGCAGCGAGTTCGAAGAGCTTGTGCCAGCGGTACTGGCCAGTAACTCGAACACTACATCAACGCAGGACTGTGGGGTTTTCTCACTGTCTACAAGATCGTTTTTATCACCATTCTTGGAGACCAACAGGGTTGTCTCACTATCTTGAACCTTATCTGCATTACTTTGTCTACCATTGCATAGTGGGGTGCTCTTCTCCAATATTCTGTTTGCATACTACAAGAGAAACAAGCAGGCACATCACAGGTTTAGCTTGTAGTATACCAAACTCATTTTGGTAAACTGGTTCAGTAGTAAGGTGGATAGGATAACAGCATGAAACAAACATATATCTATGTACTATGGTCACTGTATTGTCCATATCATTATAGTTTATGTTCCCTAATCAAGATAGAGACACAGTTCAACTCATATATTTTTAAGACACAGCAGCATAGACAGAATATAAGTGTGAGAAACTACACAGCATTGGCAGCACTTGTAATGTGCATCACATGAGAACATAACTGTTTATACAACTTAAACTGAAATCAACATAGAGTAAGAAGTTAGAACATCAATCCAGTTAAAGAAATAGGTTTAAAACATACCTGTTGCACCATTGGAGTTTCAATTTGATCCTTCACATCCGAAAGTAGTTGGTATGAGTAAATACAGTGATGCAACAGCAAAGGAGTATGGACCATAGCTACGGAAACTGACCTGAGAACAGTTGCTCTTCTGCTTTAAACGTGGAGTTTGGGTTAGCTGTGGTGGTCTTCGTGCTTTGGGCACTGCAGTAGCTTGACAAACTGCTCGTGTGGGGGTACTCTATGGTGTACATGGTGCTTTGTCAACTATAAGTGGGTTACTATCCGCTGGGGTTGCGGTTAGATGGGTTGTAGCTGGTTCTCTGCCCAACGGTGTAAGTGTGCAATCTGGAAGAGTCTCGATTATGTGTGGTGGGGCCAGTTTGTGGGCCAGTACAACCATGGTTCTATCTGCATCGACGGGTAGCACTATCTTTTGTGAAGAACGGGTTTTTGCTCCCTTAGATACTGCCATCACCCCCTCCAATTCAAATGGCTGATAAACAAGAAAAGAAATTGAACATACAGACATTGTATGATAGACAGATGTGGTAATTCACATATATGTTGTCTAACCAAACAGGACAGCATGACACAACTTCACATATATGATGCCTAACTAAACAGGATAGCATGACACAGTTTCAGATATATGATGGATAACTTAACAGGATATAATGGCATAATTCAACATATGATGAGTACCTAAACATGATGACATGACAAAACTATATGATGTCTTTCTAAAATAGGTTGGGATGAAATAATTCACATACATGTTGTCTAAGTATACAAGATGGAATGATAGAATTGACATAATTGATTCATATACTAAGCAGCTGGCACTCGCATGTATGATCTCTAAACTAAGCTGATAGAATTCAATATTGTGCACATGATGTCTAAACTAAGCAATGCAAGACACCATATGCATCATATGAGAAATATAAACATTGCAACTTAGAGCATACACCTCAGGTGGGATATAGGACTGGTCATCTGTCTCTGAATCCTCCTCTGAGGAGCTACCTGTAACCATCGAGATATATGCTTCAATAGGTACCATTGTTTTCACTCCAGATTTTTCCATAACCGGCTCAAATGGCTGATACACATGAAGAGTAGTTCAATATACACAGATTGTCGACAAATGGAATACGTAATGAAAAAAAAAGATGGCATGAGATAATTCACATATATGATGCCTGGCTCCATGGCGGTGCATAATTCACATATATGATAACTGGCTAAAAACATGGCATTGCATAATTCACATATCTGATATAGAAAGCAAACATGAGGCATTCACACAAAGCATGTCTAATCTAAGCAGATGGCATGGCAATGCAAGACACCATATGCATGATATGAGCAAGATAACCCAGCCAAGTTAGAGCATGCACCTCGGGGGGGGGGGGATACGACTGGTCATCTCTCCCTGAATCCTCCTCTGAGGAGCTATCTTTAACCAGCAAGAAATCTGCATCAACAGGTAGCACTGACTGCTCAGAAGACCTTGTTTTCACTCCAGATTTTCCCATGACCGACTCAAATGGCTAATGCACAGGAAGAGTAGATGAATGTATAAACATTGCTGACAAATGGAACACATCATGGAAAAAAATATGGCAAGATACAATTCACATATACGATGACTGGCTAAACAGGATGGCATTGCATGATTTACATATATGATGCCTGGCTAAAGAAGATGGCATTGCATAATTCCCATATACTCCCTCCATTCCTAAATATTTGTCTTTTTAGAGATTTCAAATGTGCTCCCACGTACGGATGTATATAGACATATTTTAGAGTGTAGATTCACTCATTTTGTTCCGTATGTAGTCACTTGTTGAAATCTCTAAAAAGACAAATATTTAGGAATGGTGGGAGTATGATATAGAAACCAAACAGGTGGCATTCACACAAAGCAAATCTAAACTAAGCTGATGACATATAAGATGTATAATGTAAGCAATGCAAGGCACCATATGCATGATATGACCAACATCAGCATGCCAGGTTAGAGCAAACACCTCAGGTGGTAAACAGGCATGGTCGGCTCCTTTTGAATCTCCATTTGAACAGTTATCTTCCTCTGGAATACAATCTGGAAATGCAGGAGAGGGGGGCACTTCGCCCACCATGGAGCAGCGTCTGCATGACATTATATTCGCACCCAACGGTCTTCTCTTTTTCTCTACATGTTCAGTACGATTGTGTACAATATCTGACATGCATAATAAAAAAAATAGTTAGATTTTGTAAGGCCTAAGGGGTGCATGCAAAAATCAAGACTGATGGTAGCAAACGAGTGGATGGATCCAAAACAAATGATAGCAGGTAGATTATAGCTTCAGTTTAAAAAGATAGACAATGGATCATCTATTGTTTGTTGCCCACCCAACATGAACCACATAGAAGACCCCAGATGAACCAGATAGTAGACATATACTATTCGTTGCTGGCTCGATATAAGACCCATGGGCAATTCAAAACTCAAGATTGAACGATAAAGTAGCAGGTAATAATAACCGATGTATAACGTAAGCAAACACGAAAGACTGCGACCTCTCTTCCGGAAATGTCTAGTCCTCAGGTTCATCTGCTCAGTCGATGATGGTAATGCAGTTGGTGTGGCTGCCGGCAACGGGGAAGATGATCTGAGGCGGCGAAAGAAAGTCTGCAGGGGGGATCTTTGCTGCAGTGAACGCTTCTGTCGATGGTGCACCTCTTGTGGGGTGGATGACGATACGGCAGGAGCAGGACAGAACACATAGAGTTTTCATTCATGGCAATCTGAAAATGAAGTAAATCTTTAAGGGCTCCTTAGAATTGGAGGATTCTATAAACGCAGGGACAGGACAAACACAGGAATAGGATAGGAATGCACGTGCAAAACAGAGCATTTGGAAACATAGGATTTCAGTCAACCTAGGTGTTTGGCTCACATGAATTGGAAGAACAGAGGAATGGAGAAACAAAGTGATGTGACGAGTGTACAACCTCTTTGGCATAGACTTGTGGACCTCAGCATCATTGGGTTGGACGTGAAGGATGGTGATGATGCTGGTGTGACTGTCGGACGCGGGGAAGAAGATCTGAGGCCTCTGGAAACGGAGCCGAGGGTACTACTCCGCTGTGATGGACGGTTCCGTTGTTGGAGCAGCTCCACTAAGGTGTACGGCGACGAGGCTAAAGCATGACAAGACAGACAACTTTAATCTGAAGTGGGACCCTAATATCATCTGTAATAGATGATGTAAAATACATCATCAAAAAGTGCTAGATGTAAAACGCATCAGCCGCGCCACGGCCGCTTCGACAGATGCTGTAAGTACTGTTCACTCTGAACTTAACTGAAGAAAATGAACTTCATAGTCGAAACTGAATTTTACTGTCGAAACTGATTGAACTAGTAACACAGCATTGCAATAGATGTTTAGGGCGTTCGAGCACTAGTAGCAGAGAAGCAGTGATCTAAATCAGCAGACGCTCGAGCAGGGAACGCACTAGCAGAGAGCAAGTCGTGTAGTACCACCGCGAAAGAGTGCTAAAGCAGCAACTCCTGTAGCTATCGGAGGTCGTGCAGCAGCAGCAGCAGCGCAAGCGAGAGCAAGAGCAAGAGCAGAGTAGCAACACAAACGAAAGCAGGAGCAGTGCAGCAGCGCGACCGACAGCAAGAACAGAGCCGCAGCGCAAGCGAGAGCCGGAGCAGCTGCAGCTAGTGCCGTTGTGGAAGTCGCCGCCGAGGAAGCAACGACATGGGCGAGAGACACCATGGATGATGTGGCCGGCGACGGCGCCGTCGATGGAGACACCATGTCTGCTCGGTATCGAGCACTGGCAGCCCCGTGAGATCGAATAAAAGATAAAATGCAGCAGTGAGTGCAGAACCTCCTTGGTGGCGCCGAGTTGGCCTCGGCTTCATCGGAGGAATTGGTGAGGGTGTTGCGGTTTTGGTGGGGCAGGTCAAGACGGCGATGTGGGGATTGAGGTGGCGCGATAGACGAGGCGAACATCGGGGTAGCTCCTTGGAGGTGGAGGACGGGGCGGCTGATCCGGCAGGACGATGAGATCGACAACGGATCCTCGTCTGGTGCGGTGGATGAGGGACGTCGAGCTGTTGCGGTGGACGATGTAGTCGGGGAAGAGTCTCCGGCTGGGCAGCGGTCGGGAGGCCGACGGAGGAGCGTGGGGTTTCGCGGGTTTTAGCGGCCTCGGTGTACGAATGGGGGGGAGGGGGCGAAGGGGGAGGGGGGAGCCAAGCTTAGGGACGCGCTTGTCTGAAATGTAGGGTAAGTTACCAGCATACCCCCACCGGTTTTGACACCGCGACGTGGAGCTTCATTTCCAGCTGAGGGGTATAAGGGGGATTTCACGTGTCTGGGCTGCGGGAGCGATTTCGGATGAGGAGGGAGTTATCGCGCGCGTCCAAATTTTGGGATAACAAGGCATGGCGCGGGTTGTAGAAGCGGGAGTTTCAAAGCAGGTGAGACAAAAGATACTCGAGCTTGAAAATTTCGAGATAACAAGGTAGGGATTCCTTGTTCGGCAGAACAAACTTAACGTGTAAAAAAATCATACAAGACACAATAGAGTCATGTCCCCTTTTACTATATTGCTATAGATGCCATTGGAAAAACTACAAGAAAAATGTAAAAAAAAATCGGGAGAACATGATTACCCTGCACAGTACCAAATCGATTCGCACTTCCCTCAACAACAACAAAAAACAAATCAATTCCCACTAAAGAAAGAGTAATGTCCCTTTTTATATGATTACAGATGCCATGATCTTGAATTTCAATTTTTCAATCCACGTTATGTTGAATTCGAATATATCATTAGGTGACCTTGCGGTTTATAATTGATGTAGTCATACATTTTGATCTTTCATCATATATGAACATTTTACTCCACCATGTGAACATATATATTGTCGTCTACCATATGAACTAAATTTGAATCAATTTTCCTTATTTGAATACGATTGTTGTCAAGTTATACAATAATTTAAATATTATCTTGATAACAAAAAGACATGCATATAGCAGTAATCATATTTCACTATGAACTACATGTACCATATGGTCTCCAATTCAAATATCTGTATCCATTTTATGTTGAATTCAAATCATAGTACATAATTGGTCTAGGTAGCGAGATGTTCGGGATAATTAAAGCATGTTTTCATGTGTATAATTTTTGGCTGAATTGGGACAAGTTTTCGTATAAACCTCTTGCAAAACCGGAGATTTTCTCAACAAGCCTCGTGGTTCCGAGAGGGAAGGTGTCACCTTTGTGTGCGAAACGATATACGCTGCCTCCCCCTGATTTTATTTACAGAGGCAACATAGAACTCTATGAGTGCCCTGTTAAATTTTGGAATTATTTCGGGTTCATTTGGCCTTTTTATACATTAATTGAGTTTCTGGACTTTTAATGTGCATAATCTAAATATGAATTGGATGTCATGTGATGGTACTACCATGTTGTGGTAAAAAAATGGCCGAATAGGAACAGATTTTGGTATAAGCTTCTTGCAAACCGAAGCTTCTCTCAAGAAGGCTCGTGGTTCTCAGAGTGAATGTCTCACCTTTGAGTACGAAACGATATACGTTGTCCCCCTTGAGTTTATTTACAAAGGCAACATAGAACTACATGAGTGCCCTGTTAAATTTTAGAATTATGCTGGCTTTGTTTGGCCTTATTTACACATTAATTGAGTTTTTGGTCATTTAATGTGCATAATTCAAATTTGAACTACAAGCACGTGCTCCCGTGCACCAAAGTTGGTTGAAAATCACATTTGTGTCCTCGGGTGAATTTCTACTCCCATGCAGAAAATGAGAATAAGATTCAAACATCTGGGCATCGTGGCTCGGTCAAGAACATTGAGAAACTTGGTTTTAAAATCATGAAACTTGGCATGGTGTCATGTCATGGTAGTACCATGCCGTGGTAAAAAAAATTGGCCGAATAGGAACAAATTTTGGTATAAGCTTCTTGCAAATCGGAGCTTCTCTCAAGAAGGCTCGTGGTTCTGGGAGGGAACGTGTCACCTTTGTGTGCATAATCCAAATTTGAAATACAAGCACATGTTCCAGTGCACCAAAGTTGGTTGAAAAATCACATGTGTGTCCTCGGGTAAATTTCTAGGTTCCATGCAAGAAATGGGAATGAAATTCAAAATTCTGGGCGTCGTGGCTGGGTTGGAAACATTGAGAAACTTAGTTTTTTAATTCCTGTAAATCCAAAACACGCATGAAAATAATAAAACTTGGCTTGGTGCCATGACATGGCACCAGCATGCTGTGGTAAATTTGTAGTCTGATTTGCGAAGGCGCACACATTAACAATCAACAAAGTCATTTTTGGAACAAGTGTTGTCACGTTACAATCGGAAACACAAGTATTATTGAAACCGTGGGCGTTCTACTTACTAGTACCATTTACGTGCCGCCACGTGTCCCCATTTTTTATTAGCTAGGAGGCGCCATGCAGGGTAGCTATTTGAGTACGAGACGCGTGCGATCAGACCCCTGCGTGTGCTTATCGGGAGGAGAGCCCTTTGACCTCCATTTGTCGTCCACCTCTCTCCCAAGGTCTCCATTAATGGCGCCCGAGCCTCTGTTTAATGGCATGGCTATGTCTCACTCGACTGAGATTTAAGAGAGAAAAAAGAAAATCTGACAGCACGGATCTTGATGTAAGATCCGACGGACCATATAGCATCTACTGCGACTTATAGCAAGACTGATGAATATATAAGGACAATTTTTTTATCAAAGAAGGGCTTGCCCCTTCTAATTTTCATTACTGAAAACCACCACAATTCACAAGAAGTTCAGAACAACTCCAGCCTAACACGAAGGACTAAAAGTACAAGATTGAAATCGCAGCATCCCAAGAGGCCAACAAAGGCCAAACATACGCGCTAGAACCCAACATTTCACAACCGACGACACAACCGACATCCTAAACCGATTATTACATCAAAAGAAACGAGGAAACTGAAGGAAGGCTAGCAGCAACTAGAAGAACAGCAACGCCAGGGTCGCCACAGTAAGAGTTTTCTTCATTCCAGCCTCGCAACATTGATCTTCCACAGAAAGATAAGGACGATTAATTGTCTTACATAATTAGAAAGATAATTAAAAAGCCACATGCGGCTACGCTCGAAATACACAAGGGCAAACGAAGAAGGAAGACAAGGATCTGGCTCGCTCATCTCTACTATATTGATGCGTTGCTGCAGGCCGCGGGAACTAGTGTCCGCGGCGAGTGGCGATGAGCTCTTTCGTGTCCTCAAGACGCTGCTTGAGAACATCCATGGATTCCTCCACCAACCTTTGGTGCTCGTTGCGGAGCATGTCATTCTCGTCCATAAGTTTCTTGACGATGACGTCGGTCCTCTTCAACAAGGCACTGGTCTCCTCCTGCTGGTCTGCACTTCGGACGATCTTCTCCCTCAGCAGGTCGCGCTCGGCCCGGAGCCTCTTATTGCCCTCCCTTAGTTACCGGATGACGCCGGTAGCCTGTTCAAACGAGGCTTTCACGTCATGCTACAACCTCGCCAAGCCGGAGATCTGATCCATCTAGCTATGGACGATCGCATGCATGCGCCTGTAACAGTCGTCGCCTGCCCGCGAGAAATTTTCCCAGGCCGACGCGGCGCGGCGGGACATCTTTGCTGCTTCCACGGTGCGGCGGGACATCTTTGCTGCTTCCATGGCGCGGCCGGACCAGTCTGCTGCATCGACGGCACGGTTGGACCTCCGTGCTGCTTCAGCGGCGCGGCGGGACGTCTGTGCTGCTACTTCCGCGCGGCGGGACATGTCGGCTGCTCTCGCAGCAAGGCGGGACATCTCTCGTGCTTCCTCTTCCATGCTTGACTCTCCCTGATAGCAATCTCTCGACCCAGAACTCACGCTGGCCATGGCAGACGCAAGGGAAGGATGCTGAATGACTTGTTTGTTTTTGTGGATGAGGAGTTGAGGAGGAATGTGCAGTCATCTTGGCATACTAGTATTTATAACCGAGTACTAATATGCTCCTAAGTGGGAAACCGTTTAGGTTGTGATCGGTGTGAACAGGTTTGGAATTCAATATACTAGTGTGCTACTAATACGCTCCTAAGTGGGAAACCGTTTAGGTTGTGATCGGTGTGAACAGGTTTGCAATTCAATATAGCGTGGAGTAATTATGAATGTGACGAGATGCAAGCTCAAAAACTTGTACTCTGAGTTTAGTAGTACGTTATACAGGAAGAGAAGAGGTGCACACACGCACTCGTCCTCTCAAACACACGTCTGTTTTTTCTTGAAAAGGAGGATGATGACCCCCGGCCTCTGCATCTGGGAGTCACACACGCATCTGTAGCTACGAATTGTAGTGTTCTCAACCATCCGATTGGCTCTATCATGGATGTACATATATACTAAAACATGTCTAGATACATCTATATTTTGACAAATGGAAGGCATGTATTGTGGAACGGAGGAGTGCTTGTCATCAAAATGGATAAAATGGGATGTCTAGAACTAAAATACGTCTACATACATCTCCTTTTATCCATTCTGATGACAAGTAGTACTCTTACCCAAAGAAACTTTATATCCAACAGACACAAAATATCCGTTCGACTGTAGGAAATTACTGATCTGATGTCGAAGTAATTGCTGCAGCGCCACCAAAACCCACCATTTCTTAAGCTAAAGTAGACCAAGGTAATCCCTATAGCATATTACTAAGATAAACAGAAGGCACTGTCGAAACATTTAGGACATGAGCTTGTCAATCTGAATGTGGAGGGACACAAGCATAGCCCCGGCCAGCAGCTTGGGCAGAACTGTCAAGAAGGTCAGCTCCTGCACGTCGACGTCGCTGGGATCCTTGCTGCTTGTCACCTCCATTTCCACCTTGAAGGCGTCGGTCGTGCCTTTGGGCTCCCCGGGCGGGCCGTTCGCCCACAGCTTGGCCAAGTAGTGCGACAGTGGGGACGCCCCCGCTCTGATGTAGACGAACGACACGGTGATAGGCGCGCCGATGTTGAGCATGCCGCCAACCAAGAAAAACGCGCGGCGGTCCTCTTCCGTCAACAGCAAGATCTGTGGCTCCGACAGTGGCACTTGCAGCTGGAGCACCTTGCCGTACTGGATCATGTGCACGGGCATGGGATGCGCGGTGCTGATGTGGTGGTAGAGCACCGGCGGCGGGCCTTCGTAGCCGCAGACGGGCACGGGGCATTTGCAGGGTGCGAGCGGACACACGCTCTGGTGATCGGCGAGCTTGTGATAAGTGACGTAGAGCCCACAGCCTTCGCGCAGGAACTCCACCCTCACCAACGAAAGGACGGAGTCCACCGCCGTGTTCCGAGCGTCGAAGCCACCGCCGCGCTCGCACTTCTGGCACTACCGCTGGTTCCCGGGGCGCTCGACGCGGCAGTCCGCGCAGGACAGGTGCCCTCCCTTGCACTGCAGAAGTCAATCCAACAGCACATCAATCAAGAAACCTGCACCTTGCTCAATCAGCCGAACGGACGAGGTGTATTCGAACCTCATACACTAGAGGTGTCAAGGGGCGGAGGCACAAGGGGAAGTGGAGCACGGTGAGGTCCATCGAGACCTTAGAGAGCTCCATCGTCGGGTCCTGTTCCTGTTCGATCTGCATGATCTCGCCCTCCTCGTGCACAACCATCCTTCAAGGTGCATTAAATCAACACGTGCAAGTACTACCAAAAGAAGTCTCACGGCATGCATGCATGCGGTGTAATTAATGCATTGGTAAATGCAAATTATGGAAATATATCGAGTGCAGTGCTTTGATGTGTCGCGTCAACTCGTACATCAACGAGAAGTTTGATTATCCTCTCCCTCGCGGACTTAACTGCACCTGCCTTTGGCTGTATGATAGGTTGGCCACACACCTGTCGGGCCCACCTGTCATACACGCAAAGACAAGAGCGTCCCTCCCTCGCCCATGAGCGTGGTGGCTGGCAAGACTAGGAGGAGCTTTCGCTACACGCTCTCCCTCCCGCACGCGGTGGACATGCAGCAGTTCAATCGGTGCCAGATGGCCAGAAGCGTACTGTAGTACTCCTCCAGTGCAGTAGTACACCATCATTGTTCGACTTCCCGAAGAGGCGAAGAGCCAAGTGCAGCCCGGACGCTCATGTGGCAGTTTCATGTGTAGGTAGTCTAGATAGCATGTACCGTGCCTGTAAGCTTAAAATCGCTTGGGTCGGCTCCATGCTATGTGGTCGTCTCGAAGTTTTTTTTAAATTAAAATAGTCTTCTGGCTCTACCTGTCACCCCGGTGATTGTAGTTTGCACGCTCATCTGGTCAAGATAGGAATATATATTTTAATTTGCTTTTTCAAAAAGGGGGGACTCCCCGGCCTCTGCATCAGAACGATGCATACGGACACATATATTTTAATTTGTGGTGGATAAATGTTAGAGGTTGCAGCAAATATATTGTACACTGCGGGTCTTTCAGCCAAGTTTAGAGGCAAGCATGTGGGGCCGGTGCTATGATGTGTCGCGTCAACTTGTAGAACGAGGAGAAGCTTGATTTTACTACACACCTTCTCCCTCGCCCATGCGCGTGGTTGCTCGCAAACGAGGACATGCTTTTGCTTAGTAGTAGTACTTCCACAACAAGCTATCCGTCCCGCTCGCGGTAGACGGACATGCAGCAGTGGATTCGACACTGTAGAAGCAGTAGTAGTAACATCATTGTTCGTCTTCCTTAAGAGGCGAAGAGCCAAGCGCAAACCGAATGTTGCAGTTGCGAACATTGGAGCACGCATATAGCCAGGCTCTTGCATGAGACAAAATTGCTATGTGAGCCCACTATTGTACTAGTACACACTACTACTTGCTAGTATAGCACTGTAAACCAGAAAGGAGTATTTGCCCCTCCAGAGATTTCAACAAGTGACTAGACTACACCGAGACGGAGTACATATGGAGCAAAATGAGTGAATATGCACCGTAAATAAATACGTACTAGTTCTATCGTTTTCCTCTCCGAGGTGCACAATATTGAGTATACAACTAGTCTCTTTTTGACATGCATTTACATTTTTTTGACACAGTACCGACGCAAGCGCTCATATACACGCGCATACACTCACCCCTATGACCGCACACACGCACGACACTATCATCTTAAGTTTACGAAGTCACCATAGGCACCTCGTCGTCGACGGGTCCATAGGTGCTTGAATGCCAAGGAGGAAGAGGGTAGCGGTTCCCGAGACGTTGAACGGTCAATGATGCATCCTCAATTACATGCAGAGGGAATTAATTGGAGAAGCAGACTAGAGCCAGCACGATGTGAATGCAACAGAGTTAGGACTCTCATATAATAAAGGCGCCCCACCACTCCAATCCATCCACTCCCAAGTCTCTGCGCAACACTGCTCACTCCAATCAAAGACCAAGTGACCAGAAGCCACAAGCACCTATGGAGGCGATGGACGCGAGCGGCAATCGGCTGTGCCAAATCATCCAAGGCGCCGGCCTGCGGCCCCGCACCGCGTAGCGTTTCCAGACGGTGCTGGCGAACGCAGGCATCGTAGCCCTCGCTGACGCCGGCTTCGCCTCTCGCATGGACGACATGATGGTCAACTCCATCCGCAAGTTCACCGCCGTCAAGAAGCGCGCGGACGACCTTGCCGTACTGCTCCAGCCCGCATGCCCAGGCTCCTCATTGCCTGCCACCCTCATCGGCCTACATGGTGACGAACTCTTTCAAGCCCTAGTGGCCCTACAGGTGCCGGAGGTCGCGACGAAGAATGTGCACCTCGAGGCCGCGCCTGCCGCGCAGCGCCTCGCCATGCAAGAAACTGTCGACCTGCACATCCACGTCTACGAGGAAATCGTCTACATAGGCAACTACAAGGCAAACGAGGACAGAAAGACGTTGGCCTTCTTCTAGTGGCTGGAATCTTTGGACGCCATTGTTCAGAAGCACGTCGACCTGGCCACGAAAGCCGCTGCTACTCAGGCGCCGTTCGGTGGGCCAGCGCCCTGAGTCGAGGAGGTGGACGTCGTCGATGGATGCATCTCTTCTTCTTGCCTCCTGTAACCAGCACTGCATCGCCTCGTGGCCTTAATGTTTTATTAGTATAGTACTCCCTCCGTTCCCAAATATAAGTCTTTCTAAAGATTCCAGCAAGTGACTACTACATACGGAGCAAAATGAGTGAATCTACACTCTAAACTATGTCTTCATACATCTGTATGTTGTATTCCATTTGAAGTATAGTATCTAAAAAGGCTTATATTTATGAATGGAGGGAGTATATGGCATTTTTTATTCCAGTAGTAACGTTTTCACTGTGAGGTGGGGCCGCAGTTGAGCAAACCAACCCCACCCACCGGGCGTCGGCCGAGAGAGTAGAAGAGAGAAACGAGGGAGGAGGGCTAGTTGTAGCACGGACGCTGTTGTCAGATGGGACTCGTGTTTATAGAATAGGAGTACTGAGCACTCGTGCCTCTTTTTTTTTTGAGGGAAAAATTAGACGTATGTCTAGTACCACTAGTTGGGTGCGTGCGACCTATTGCTGTCATCACTTTAGGTCTACTTTTCGAACCGCGGCTACGCTTCACAGTACATATTTTTCACGCATTTATCCTCCTATATGTACTCCTAGTCTATTTCCACGTGCTCCCATTCGCCGACATGTGGGACATAGAGCATCTGGGTCGTAGTGCATGCACGACTCGGAGCATATGACGTGGTACTTTACATTTCAGACCTCATGAATTACATGCAAACCCCCCGCAGAAGAATAAATAAATCAATGAATTACTACATGAAACCGGATTATTTTCATGGAAACTGGAGCACGTTCATTAAATTTTGGACATAACACGTTTATAAAAAATGACCGGACCTAAACCAGTCTAAGGGCCTCTTTGATTTTTCCCGAAAAAAGGGCCTCTTTGATTCGCAGGATACTGAAAACATAGGAATGGGAAAAGTATGATGGCGATGAACCGAGACGAGGAGAACTCTAACTCAGTTAGAGGTTGGAGTTCGATTCTAACCCTGAACTAACTCTAAACCAAAGAGGTGGATGGATGGCAGGGTTAGATTCACAATAAATGCTCTATCTCAATCATTTGACTACTTTTGACCCTATTTTTAGTCAGACTAAAATAAGTCCCTTGGATCCAAGCACCCTCTTGGTGTGGCCGGCTCTTCTGTGGCCTCCTCCCGCTCACAATTGACATAAACGAACCATCTATACAATCAAGCATGCAAAACATGATAATTTTTACTTTGTCCATACAAATGAGATATCCCACTTAAACATACAAGTCGTAAATCAAGCTTCACAAAATAGAAAAACACTTCATGAAACAAAGAATGAGCTAGCTCATCACGGAAGTTGTTCACGATAGGGAGGGAGCCCGGAGCCCCTCACGCACCGAGGGAGCAGCTAGCCATCGTTGCTCTGGAGGAAGGCTCTGTAGAGCCCAAGCCCCTGGAAGCCTCCGACGCCGGCCCTTGCGAGTTGAGGTCGACACCGGCATGGGTAGCAGGGCCGCTTGCCGCCGATTGGGAACTTAATCTTTGGGCCTTTATAAATAATGCAAGCCTGTAACTAAAATACCTAGAAAGGTGAACTGAATCTTTGGGCCTCTAGAAATAATGCAAGCCTGAAACTGAAATACCTAGAAAGGTGAACTGAATCTTTGGGCCTCTAGAAAAAATGCAAGCCTGAATCTTAAATACCTAGAAAGGTGAACTGAATCTTTGGGCCTCTAGAAATAATGCAAGCCTGAAACTGAAATACCTAGAAAGGTGAACTGAATCTTTGGG